>NC_143388.1:53670380-53970380 GCF_980474605.1 Leiobunum rupestre | reverse complement strand
GTTAATATACATTCAGAGTGCCCTATATGTGAGCAGTCCATTGCAACTTATAGTGAAATTATTCACCAATTATTGCATGGCGGTCGCTATTCAGCAGACATCTTTTACGCTCGGGCTTCCGTTGAATTCCAACGTTAAGATATTTATATCAAAATTATTTTTTTTTAAATTTTTTAATTATGTTCAGATTTCCAACATTTCTGTAATCAGGCCCGAAACAAGTATACCACCGACAGTTATTTGAACAGTCGGCCAATTGTAATTTTTACCGTCTACAAAGAGACCTTTAATGCAACGGTCGGCCGACTGTCGGTAATCAGGCCCGAAACAATTGTATCACCGACAGTTATTTGAGCAGTCGGCCAATTGTAATTTTTACCGTCTACAAAGAGACCTTTAATGCAACGGTCGGCCGACTGTCGGTAATCAGGCCCGAAACAAGTATACCACCGACAGTTATTTGAGCAGTCGGCCAATTGTAATTTTTACCGTCTACAAAGAGACCTTTAATGCAACGGTCGGCCGACTGTCGGTAATCAGGCCCGAAACAAGTATACCGCCGACAGTTATTTGGACAGTCGGCCAATTGTAATATTTACCGTCTACAAACTTTGGACTCTTACCGACACATGGACTCTTAACCAACTGTATTTCGGCGCCTATGTGCTACTGGGGAATGTTTATTCAATGTTGAGTCGTTGACCACAGATATTTCAAGATTTCCTTTCCTCTTAAGTTTTGTGAAAGAGCCTTAATAAATAGACTTATGTCCATTTATTTTTCTTTGATTTCTTAACTACTTTAGACCGTCGATAATCAACAATATTCAAATCTAAAGCGCGCTGTTAACTCTCATGGAACATATTTCAAGGAATATAGTAACGAGGTTTTGAACTCCATTTACGACGGAAAGGGGGCGATATTCCACGGTTCGAGTTTCACGAGTTTTCTAATACATTTGTATGATAAAAAGGTCTTAAAAACCAAGAAGTTCTATTTGGGAAAGGAGCATTACGAGCATAATTTTATTCACTTTCTTTATTCAAGATCTCTCAACGTCGCTTTAAAGGAACTCTGCAATTACCGGTATTTATTTATTTAGTGTCTTAATTACATATTTTTGGGAACGTGAATTTATATCGTTGTTGTTAAAATAGATTTAATCTTTATCTAAAGTAGTGTTGGGCCCAAACCGATATGAAATCGGTATCGGTCACCGATATCGCGATTTTCCCGATTAATCGGTTCGCGTCTAAAATACCGATTTTACCCGATTATCAAAAAAAACCTTCCGATACCGATTTTTTCCGATTATTTAATACAAATTTTCTTATAGTTCTGGTAGATGGCGCCACTAACCTTGACCCTTTGAAGTTCAAAAAATTAAATTCATTTTAATGTTTTTTTCTCCAAAAATCGATTATCTCTTCTCAAAATAGTATGAAGGGTGGATTGTATTTTGAAAATACAATCCACCCTTTTTTTAAATCGGTATTGGTGGACATCAGCAAAAAACCGGTATCGGTGGAAATCGGTAAAAAATCGGGAAAATCGGTATCGGTACCGATTTGCCATATCGGTAAAAAATCGGTATCGGTATCGGTTGAAACATGAAATCGGTATCGGTATCGGAATCGGTTAAATTACGATATCGGCCAACCCTAATCTAAAGTAATGGATCTTACTTGCATAAAATTGAATTAGGTTCTGGTAACATATATTGAAAATATATATTAAGTGCTTTAAAAATAATATTGTTAAAATTTATTTATTTGTAACGCCTGGGAGAAAAATTTTACTTCGCAGCTACTTGCTGATTTTTCAAAATACGCAAAAATAGTGCCACCTAAATCAATATTTTTTAATAAATAGTTTAATGGATTATTTTTGTTATATAGACATTTACGTTACACTGAAACTGATCAAGTACAACCAATGAAATTGGCGGAAAAATATTTTTACAAAAAATATTTACCGACTGAAATAACAATGATTAAAAAGTTGGAGCCCCTGTCCGGGAATTTCTTGTTCCCTGCTTTCCGAATCTGGATCTGTGGAACTGTTTCAGCGATTGCAATCTTTTTGATTGAAAAATATTGCACCTTGAAATGTTTAATTTCGTTCAAAATAATGGACTTTATATCCTATTTCTTTTAATTTTTAAATAATCTTGCAGGCAAAAATATCAGAGTAGTTGCTGATATTGTAAAGTCGAGTGATATCATGTTTTTTATGTTAAAGGCTAGCTAATACTATGCTTCCGATAGCACAGCGTCTGTTCAAACAGCTGTATATTCTCAGAGCAAATGGTTTCTCATAACTGAGATTGTCAAATAAATGTTATGTCAACAAACTATTGTTTAGAAGCCGTTGTTTTTAATAACGGAGAACTGCGATAATCGAGAACGTTTATTTTCCGAAAATATGGGCTACCGTTATTCCAATTCATTCGTCGAAGGAAATTCACAATCAAAAATTCAATAAATAACACATGTCACTTAATTGTAACCAGTTACAGTGAAAATTTGTGTAGGTAAATCTATGTTGAAATAATTCGTGATTTCTTTTTCATTTTTAATGTTGCTCATATTACTCTTAATTTTAAGCCTAACACTTTTGAAATCAGATACAAAAAAAGGTAAAGGTGTGGCCTTTTCACGGGAAGAAACGGATTTTCGAAAATAGAAACAACCAAAAGTAGCAGACGGTGGTCATTGCTAATCAAGAACTACTGCTGCGATAAATGAATTTCTTAAAAGTTCAGTGACAAGGCTAAACAGCTGCAATATATATCAGTCGGTGAACAACAGGTTAAAGGTAAGACTCGGGTGACCCGGAACTGAACCTCAACAGAAAAAAATAACCCCCTACACTGACTTAAAGTGTTATGTTTAGCATGAATAATTTTTTATACACAAGACTGTGTCATTCGTATAGGCTTCGATGAAAATATATATAAAACATAGACCCGGTTAAAATTTCAAATCAAAGGCTGTTAATAAATATAAATGTGATCCATGTGAACAATGATTAAAAACAGTCAAAAAGGGTACGAAAAGAAGACAGGCACATAAAGTCGTAAACTGGTATCTGAGAGGCAGCTAGCTTCCCCCCTTTATTAACCTTTAAATTTTATTGTGTTTGGAGACAATTATTATTGACAACAGACATCATCTATAAGTAATTTCGGAAAGGGGGAATAAATACAGTTAACATTTGGAAATAAATTATTGTACAGTTATTTACAAATAGTGAAGACCTTATCTTCTGGAATATTCGTATAAATTTTCCGATTCTATATTGATAGTCTTTCAACTTAATGTTTTTAAGAGGTTTATAAATAACAATGGCTAGTAAGAATACCAATGCATTTTCCAGTTAGTCGATTATTCAGTTAGATAAGTTGCTGATAGCTATCTCAAACCTACCAAGATATAAGAGGAGTAATCAAGCTTTACTCCACCATTCCCAGACAAGAGTTGACGCATGAATTTCGAGTCAGTAGTGACAACAGTATCACACTACATTTTTGGACATGGGTAATATTTTTTTTTATTAAAAGTTTCAAAGCAGGTATAGGCAGATCTCTATGCAAAATTGTATTGAGAATGCTTCTAGCTCTCTTGGGTGGTACAGAAATAATATAACTAAAACAAAATCTATTCGTAAAACTTTAAATCTAAATTTTACAGAACTCTTACAGATACGGCCTTAAGAGTTGACATGGTGCCAGAAAATTTAATTGGCGAGAATAATTCATTATTTTAAGAGGAAATAATAATAAAATAATAATAGATTTATTTGCAGGTTGTTACATCGATTTTCTATATTTGGTTCATAATTTATTAAATTCGACAGTAAACTCATTTCCACAGTATAAGCCTAAAGCTCTAAATGTGGGAGCGAGGTCTAAACGGACAGAACTTAAGTATTACAAAAGCAAATTAAGAACAGGTAAATTAAGATGTCGAAGTTAAAGTTAATCAGGTTGTGCGTGGTTCTAACTTTTTTAAAACATAGTACCGTACTTTAAACAAGATTTTTATTCAATCCATATACGAATTTTTAAAACTTAAGTAAGACAATTGTGGACAGTAAACATATCAGATTTAGAAATTACGGTGTCCGAAAACCATTTTAAGGGCGAGCTGATATTTTGAACTTGAATGCTCCGTATTTCACTTCGAACATTTGATCTGAACGATCGGTAGAGTGGGCATTGTGTCATTAGATGATGGATGTTGTCGCTCGCATTCTCGTTACAACCACTGCAGTCCTCCCGTTCATCGGGGTGTATCCATCACACTTTAGTATAAACGTTAAACGGTGTGATTCTGATTGACGCGATGCACCTAGTGAGAAAACTTTGAATGTTAATATCGAAATATGATTCTCTAATGAAGCTTATATTAACATATTTGTAGTATCGAAACGCTTGACTATGACATGTCCTACGGTCTACTTCGAATATAAGCTAATCTCCGAGTCTTTGTATCAAGATCGCGAAATATTCCTCAATTAAAGTGGGATTTTGTGGAATCGACAAATACGCCAATCCAAAGTTTTCAAAGAGTTTTCGGATACTCGATACCTAGTTTTTGGGATGACCAATTTAACTCTTCAACAACTCGTCGTTTAGTTTTTTATTGACCAGTCTATCGCGATCCATTCATAGTTCCCGACAAAAGTATTTTATACTTAACTTTCTTCCACATGTTTAATATTACGCTCACGATTCCCATTTCTAGTCGTAACTTAGATCCCATCAAAGTTCTTTAATTGAATGGTATTTTTTGTCGTTGGTTTTGTAAAGCATACATGGTTTATGCCCACTAGAGCAGTTCCCATTTGTGCAGTTCTCAAAAGCGCAGTGTCCTAAAAGCGCGGTTTCCATTTGCGCAGTTCCCAATAGCGCGGTTTCCCAAAAGCACAGTTTCCTGTTTGCGCGGTTTCCTGTTTGCGCACTTTCCTGTTTGCGCACTTTCCCGTTTGCGCACTTCCCCGAAAGCGCCCGGCTAACCTAACCTAACCTTACCTAACCTAACCTAACCTAATTTTCATTAATTTTTATATACATATACGTAATAATCGAAACCGCGCTTTTGGGAAATCGTGCTATTGGGAACCGCGCTTTTGGGACATTGCGTTTTTGAGAAACCGTGCAAATGGGAACTGCGTAATTGGGAACTGAGCTAACGGGAACTGCGCTAATAGGCATATACCGCAGACACACGCATTGCTCCGTTTGTTTTAGTGTATTTTCCGAAATGGTAGGTGACGTTCCAAAAAAACTAAAGCGTGTATAATGTCGTTGTCACTAGCAATGAAGGCTTTAAATTGGATTTAAATATTTTAGTGGCAAAGCAACCAGCGTTTTCACAAGCCTACCCCCTCCATTTTAGACCGACGCCGGGCCCGGGAAGCAGGTGTAGAAATTGATTTTAGAAAATATCAAATTCTTTCATTTTTATTATAACTTTAAAGACTAAGGGCCCGTTCCAGAGACATTTTCAAAACTCTCGTAAGTTAAAACGTTACGAGAGCAAATCTACGAGACCCGAACTCTCGTATCTTAAACGCGTTCCAGAGACAACTTTTCAAGAATTCGTAAATTCCCGCTCTCGTATCTTTGGCCTTTTTTTAATAAGCTCCGCCCCCCGCCATAGCCAATAGAAACGCCGGAAAATATCGGTGGGAAGCGGGTTACTTCAAGCGCTCAGTTAAGCCTTAGCTTTGACTTGTTATTTATTTCTGGTAAACAGCGACAATTTTCGACTTTCGACTTTCGACATTCAGTTATTTTACTATATACAGGGTCTTTTTTTTTGCTCGGAAAAGTGTTTTTTTTTCAAAAACTATTTATAGTACCGATTTCAAATTTGGAAGGTCAATTCTCTATACCGGGGGACATCAGTTTGAGAAATTTGAGCGTTTTCGGTAATGTTTTTCACCAATTTTGAAAAATTATTTTTCGACCACTAGGTGCGAGATAAAAAATTTCTATTATAAAGTTGTAGGCCGTCATCGAAAACCCTTAAAAATTGTTCACTCGACGAAAAACAACTTATTTATCAGTGAAAATTCGAGCTTGAAAAATTTACAAGTTGGTGAAGCCAAATTACGATTGTTTGAAACGATAATTGAAAAGGGAACAAGTCTAATACAAACGTAGTAGAGTTTTCACACTTGAAAAAATGTACACGTTTGGTTTTTAAATGCAGATATTTTATTCACATAAATTTTTACAAAACATTTTCAATAATATCACCATTGGCTGCAACACAGGTTTGTGCGCGGACAATTAAGTTCTCAAACGCTTTCTCTACCATTTCTGGTGTGACGTCTCGGCAAGCACTGATTATTCGTCTAATGAGTTCCTCCCTAGTTTCAATGGGCGTGGCGTATACCTTTGCTTTAACGAATCCCCAGAGAAAATAATCCAGCGGTGTTAGGTCAGGTGACCTTGCTGGCCAATGCACTGGACCATTTCTCCCTATTCACCTTTCAGGAAACTCGTTGTTGAGGTGCTCAGTTACTTGCCGGGAAAAATGCGGAGGGGCGCCAGCTTGCTGAAACCACAACTGACGTCTTTCAGCCAATGGAAGGTCGTCGATTGCGTCACTCAGTTCGTTCTGTAGAAAATGTAAATACCTTTGGCCGTTGAGGTTCGTCGGCAGGAAAAGGGGACCAATCAAACGGTTTCCAACAAGTCCAACCCAAACATTGACCCGTTCAAATTGAACCTGGTGATGATATTCAAAACCCCAATGTGGGTTGATGTCAGACCAAAGATGGCTGTTTTGATGATTAAAGGGCCCATCTCTAGAAAATGACAAAACATGGCGCAAAAATTGTCTATCTTCTTGGACAGCATTTAGTAACCAGTTGCTAAATTCATAACGTCTTTGATGGTCTCCGTCAATTAGTCCTTGGTGGAGCGTAGCTCTGTATGGGTGATAGCTATTCTTATGAAGAATTTTCCACACACGATTTGCAGAACAACCCAAATCAGCAGCGGCGTTAGCGCAACTGTGACGAGGATATGCCACAAAGTACGCGAGTACATTGTTCTCGAAGTCTAAATCCGGTTGACCCAATCCGCGAAACCTAGGTTGCAAGTTACCAAATTGATTGAAATCGTGAATTCCTCGTCTTACTGTATTTACAGATGGTGCTCCATTTGGATGTCTTTCTGCGAAGATTTCAGTCACTCTTCTAAGGTTTTGCGCTGCTTCTCCATAGTAAATGGCAACTATCTCGGTACGCTCAGCTACTGAATAACGAGGCATAGTTCGAAATATTATCAAACACTGATAATAATCTCCCAAAGTTTTCCTTTAAATACCCAATGCATGTTTAGGATTGACCTATAGCCTCGTGTTTTTTAAATCCGGTCGTTTTTTTAACCAAAGTTTCAACTGGATTAGGTAATTCGGTTTCAATTATCGTTTCAAACAATCGTAATTTGGCTTCACCAACTTGTAAATTTTTCAAGCTCGAATTTTCACTGATAAATAAATTGTTTTTCGTCGAGTGAACAATTTTTAAGGGTTTTCGATGACGGCCTACAACTTTATAATAGAAATTTTTTATCTCGCACCTAGTGGTCGAAAAATAATTTTTCAAAATTGGTGAAAAACATTACCGAAAACGCTCAAATTTCTCAAACTGATGTCCCCCGGTATAGAGAATTGACCTTCCAAATTTGAAATCGGTACTATAAATAGTTTTTGAAAAAAAAAACACTTTTCCGAGCAAAAAAAAAGACCCTGTATATTAAACTTTATTTACATATTTTCAAATTTTGTTTTTATTTACATTTGTTTTTATATATCATTTACATTTATTATTCAGAAGTTTACGCGAAATTGTTTTAAAAATGGGGCAAGCAAAGAAGGAGTGCAAAATGCAAAGAAGTTTAACCAAGGTTGAAGGAAAGGGAAGAAATTGAAGCTGGGCTAGAATGTCTTTGGTCAATGAGAATAGTGAAAGGACAAGATATCATAAGGATCAGAAAAGTCCACCACTAGCCAGAACAAGTGGTGTTTTTATGGGTATGCCAAGTGCGGGGTGTTTTCATATTACTCCGAGTACTCCACCGAGCGTGGATGGTAGTGCTCCCTTTCATTTGGCTTCAAAGAGACGGCAAAATATTTCTAGAAAGTAAAGGTTATCAATATTTAATTTAAATTTAATTGAGCTTCCCATATTGATGAGAACACAATGAAAAAAAAACAAGATTGACAAAGCAAACTATTGCCAATGTAATGGGTATATTTAGAAAAAATCAGTTTAGGTATATTATTTACTAGCAGATATAGGTCAGTTACATTTTTAAATAGACGCAAGGGCTGAAAGACCACTTCTAGATCCGCCTAGGCCAACGGTACGAGAAAATTTCAAAAGTGTTATTGTTAACGTTGCTCTTTTCCTACATTCCCTATAAAACAGATAATTTACATATAAGTAATAAATTGGTATACGTGTTTAAGGTGATAAAAGAAGCCATAAGAAACATCATACATTACCTGTGTCCTCCGAACCTATTGCTAGTAGCAATGCCGAAACATTAGACAACGTTACCCTGTCGGTAGTAAATAATCACGAACGATTGAATGGGCTTTAGAAAATGATTCTAAACGAAATGGTAGCTCAACATGTTCAATTTTCTCTTTTCTTTTTTGAGTCATTTGGACAATACCAATAAAATTCTGGTGGCCATACACAACTCTCTTGTTCGGACTGAAAAGGAAATTGAAAATTTAATTTCAGTGATCTCGCCTTTATAAACGAATAATTAATAACCCTGAAACATAATTACATTTACCAGTAGTATGTTTACTCCTTTAAAATAAACTTAATGAATATTACTGATTACCTTTTCTCTAGCTTTTAGACGTAAAACTTCCCACAACAATGAAACTTATTTCTTTATTATTGTCAGCTGACCAAAGTTTTGGTGATTTCTTTAACGGGGCTGCCTCCATCTGGTTTTTCTCTTAATATCAGTTTTGCGGTAGATTTGAATTTCATTTGGATATTTTACAAAGGTGGTTATCACTTTCCTGTAATTTTTTATCCATAAAAGCAGTTTGGGCTTCAATAAACATTGTATTCAGTATATTTGGGAGTTTTTTATCATTGGGTATCAGGTCAAAAGGGAGATGTGTCCCCTTTCTCTTTAAATGATATCTACAATTATAAATAAATACTTCTATTTGATTAATTAAAATAATTTTTATTATAAGTGGAGCATATTGTAACGTCCCATCCAGATCCGCAAACAGAGAGAGGACTGTGCGACACTCCTCTCTACGAGGTCCGCGCTCCGAATAGAAATAGAAGAGCTGCGGCCGGGAGAGGTCAGACTAAAACCAGTCTCAGACGTAGACGCGTCGCTCACGGAGCCGCCCTACGTCCACGTCCAGAACCTGCCGCCCGCCGACCAAACTTATAAACTAAATCCGACGTCACATTGGTGGAGACGCCGGGCAAATGTGACGTCGGATTTAGTTTATAAGTTATTTATTTACACTTCATTATGTACATGGAAATAGTTAGGCGCGACTCTACGGCGGTTCAAGTAACAGCTCCGTCGGCGGCGGCTTCTCGGCTGCTTGGTCGGCGGGCGGCAGGACTGCTTGGTCGGTGGACGGCAGGACTGCTTGGTCGGTGGACGGCAGGACTGCTTGGTCGGTGGACGGCAGGACTGCTTGGTCGGTGGACGGCAGGACTGCTTGGTCGGTGGACGGCAGGACTGCTTGGTCGGTGGACGGCAGGACTGCTTGGTCGGTGGACGGCAGGACTGCTTGGTCGGTGGACGGCAGGACTGTTTGGTCGGCGGGCGGCAGGACTGTTTGGTCGGCGGGCGGCAGGTTCTGGACGTAGGGCGGCTCCGTGAGCGATTTGTCTACGTCTGAGACTGGTTTTAGTCTGACCTCTCTCGGCCGCAGCTCTTCTATTTCTATTCGGAGCGCGGACCTCGTAGAGAGGAGTGTCGCACAATCCTCTCTCTGTTTGCGGATCTGGATGGGACGTTACAATATAAAAAAAAAATCAAGGTGTAATACAAAAAATTATTTGGCTGTTGAAGTTAACACTGTGAACGATTCGACAAACACTCAACTTGAAAACAAATCGCCGCCTTTCCAAAACAAATACAGCACATGATAATGAGGATCTGCAATAAGATAATTTTATTAAAAAAATTGCTCCAAAAGTGACATTTTAAATATATTAAAACGAAACGATAGTTCTTTCTTCGTTTCGTTTTATTATTAAATAAAAATAGTGGTAAAGGAATTCTTACCTGCGTAGCAGAATCTATGGAGCACCCTGCAATTCGGGCCTCGGCCATTCCCATTGGTAGTACAATAAACGCGGTTTCACATAAATGTTTCATTAGTAGTGCCAAAAATAATTTTTTTTTAATAAATTCATAGTATTGGAACACTCACGATACATTATTCGATGTTGTTTACACCTTGATTTATCTCGTTAGCTCGAAGAAACTCCACCGCCATTTTCTAAAAAAATGATTATTTTCGCTTCCCAACGCATTTACGAGAGCTCAGGAGCTTTCGTAGAGCTCTCGTAAGATACTAGACTTTTTATCTCATTAAAACGTCTCTGGAACGCGTTTTTGAAAAAGTTTCGTATTTCTACTAGACACGCCCCCTTTTTCGTAACTTAGCGAGAGTTTTTCGTCTCTGGAACGGGCCCTTAGTGAACAATATTCCCGTTAAAGAAAAAATATGTTCCAATCCCTTTAAAGCCTAAATTTTGTTTGTTTTTCGCTCGGACCAATCCTAGCTCGGGTCCTCAGTTCAGAATATCGGGGTGTTAAAATCGTTAGCGTTGTGAAAGGCAGGAAGCCCCGATCTACTGGGTCTGAGGGTTTCATTTTTGTTAGAGAAAGAGAGGAAACGTGTTTACGCTGTAGAACGAGAGAAGCAAGCGAGAGTATAACATTCAAAATATTTGTATCGTCTTTTTCCTTAAAATAAAGTGTTATGTTTATGTGTTTTAACTAATATCGACTAACTCACATTGGTCTATAGGTTCCCAGAGAAAACAGCGTTAAGAACAAAAGTTCGCAGAGCAAAAAAAGAGTTTTATGCTCAAAACAGTAAAGCAGGAGCGGGAAGGTCGTGGCTTTTTCGACGTTCACGAAGTATGATCGCAAGCGACCCAAGTTCCCTTTATGTTCTCATTATTAAACCTTCTTGTTTAACTTTAAACGATACTGCAGTTCCTTAATAAGCTATCCTATACAACGATAAACACGACTTAACACAAGCCTGTCGTACATTTCACTAATTTTTAAAAAATCCTTGTTCCTAATAATATTTGTTTTGGGTGGAATATGTGTGAAGAAAAAAATATCCGTGTCCAGTGAATACACATCTAGCTTAAGGTCTTTGCTATTTTTGCAACGTCTTTGGAGTTAAGTATTGTTTGCTGATCCGCCTCTTTTAAGCAATGGTTTGATTCAATTTTTGTGACATTGACTTGGCAATTAGATGAAATTTTACCTTGATGAGATACTGTAGAAATCGAGTAACTTCTAAGTGAGACAGCTGGTAAGCTCCGACATGGTTTTGGAATGAAGAAGAAATGATTTTACGTTTTAATCTTGGAGTTATCATTAACGTGGTAATGAACAGCTTCATTTTTGCCGATTCTCATAACACTGGTTTTTTTCTTTAACGAGTTTCCCAACTATTGAACAAAAATAATTTGAACTTTGTCGTAATTTTCAGTTAATTTCACAATTTTTTTGAAAAGAGAAGTGTTGATCCTACGTCTTTCGAAGACTGTAATGACTGAACTACTCACATTGCGTCAACGATTATAACTGATAAGTGAGTATTTGCCAGTAATGCAAGCAAGTGATTGTTGATTCCAAAGTGGAACCTTCAACAATTCTTCAACCAACTCGTGTTTACCAGTCAACATGAGTATAGTTCCATAACAATTGAAATAAGAGGGAGGAGACACCTGGAATTCTTATTATCATAACGCATCCTTCGCTTCAAGATCTGGCCTTGATTTTGCAGGCTCGAACACTCATGTTGCCATGGATCAACAGATCCTAATGACATTTTACACACTACAACTAGCGATCATGGCACGAGAAAATACGAAATATTAGCCAAAACTATTTAAAGGTTTTCAAAATACCCCACGTTTTTAGTTTGTTGTCTGAATGAAATTCGTACCCCTAAATGTTTTTGTTAATACCGGTTAAGGCAGTTCTTAGAGCAAATTTCAGAAATGTTAAGGAAAATTTTCTACCGTAAATTGGTTTTATTTAATTTAGGTTATCTTTTATATTTGGAACGCGTGATGGGTCGCGCATAACCCTGAAAAATTTCCATTTTCGATTTTAAATTGTTTAATTTTATAATAGCCCTAATACTAAGCTTTTGTGTGGTGTATGGTTTGATGGAGTTGTTTTATTGTGAGTCCAAAAATTCGAGAAAAGTCGTTTATCCACAGAAACACGTTTCTCAATAGAAACAATAAAATCGTTTTTCAAGTTTCTTCCAGTTGATGTCTATCCTTAGGTTCAGCCCTTCAGTTTGTGTAATTTTTGTTTGCTACGTATTATGCTTATTCAATGTCAGTGATAAAGTAATTTCGGTGTATTTTCTTTATTATTTAAGGAAGTACTACGAAAAACATTCAAAGCCCGACATGATGAGGTTACTAACTTGTCTAATCAATATTCGACCTTAACATCCACACCTATATCGATTTTCTCTCAAGAATAGCTGTGTGAAAAGACAAAATTGGACAATATAAATTCGTGTTAAGAATATCTTGAAGCATCCCCAATGAAGCTACAAGCCATTCAAAGTCATCAACGTGTGACATAAAAATTAAGCAGGCAACAGATGGATTAGCCAGCAAAGTTACGAAGGTGGTGAAGATTTCAACGGATAATTTATGCCAGGACAGTGCACGCTCAAGTTTGGACTTGAAAAATGCAAACTTTTGACTTTATTTCCTAAGTCGTGGACAATTACAAAGATATGCGATGAGTTTGATATGTCTCAAAATAATTATCGAGGAAAGCGAAAAAATAAAAAAAAATGATTTGGTAATACTGCCAGACATTGAAAAGATAATAGGAAATACTTTACCACAAGAAACTAAAGAAGCTGTCAGATCATTTTATGAAAGTGATGAAGTGTCCAGAGTTTTCCCAGGAAAAAAGGAAGATACAGCTGTACACTCTGTTTAAAAAGTCTTCGACAGGTGAAATTTTTGCCCTCTTTTTAATTCTGCTAGAATCCTATAATAGATAGATCGATGAAAACAATTGCAACTATTATTTATTTTCCAATATCTTTCGTTATTTATCGGTTTCGTTTGCCAAAATTAATAGTTTTTTTTTAAATTGTAAACCGGGGTAAAAAATGTTAATTTTTTTTTTACCGATTTTGCCTTACGTCATTCTGACAATATACAGTATGTTCATTATTTCACGCGTTTTATTGACTTATAAAAGCTATTACCCGAAATTTCCACGAGTCTCAACATTTTTAGTTGCCTACTTCCTTCCAACTCAGCCTCTTCCCTTATTTTTATAAAATGCAGATGACCCAACAAAATTATAGTTGCAAAATGGGAGGTTCTCAGGGCTGAAACCCTGAAAAACGAGATACGTGCGCAAAATGGGAAATATCTTTTAGGCTCCGTCCACCCTATCCCCGAGATCTTACTATAACGTAAATGGCGGGATAAGCATTCCAAGTCTTCGGTTAGGATCTCAGCACGTTTATACAATGCTCACCCGGCTAACAGCAAAACAGGCTTGCAAAACGGCTCTTCGACTCTTGCTTGAGTGTTTTCCAAACAAATGGTGGTTAAAATTTTTTACCGTTTTACCCTTAATATTTTTGGAGTCTGGTTCGGGTTAATAATATTATTATCGGATTCGTTTCGGGTAAAGAATATTATTCTCGGTTCCGGGTTAATTGTAACACGACATGACCCAACCCAACCCGTTAGCAAGTTTAGGTGCTTTACAGGCTAAAAAAGTATCTTAATGTGGTAACAGAAATAAACTGGTCAGGGAACTTTGTATTATCGTTTCGGAAATAATCCAAATTAAAAATCCAATAACCTATATAGAAAATTTAAGTTTAAGTACTAGTACCATTTCCAATTTATGTAAAACAGCATTAATTACTTCAATTTATAACGCCGGTGAATCGACAATCGTGTCAAACTATAGACCAATATTAGTTCTTATTTTTTTATCGAAAATAACTGAAAAATGTGTTAAAAATTCAGTAGACAATAACCATTTAAATATAAATTGCTCTTCAAAAACCAATTTGGATTTAACAATTATACAATAGTAATAGGAGATGTTTATCCAGTTGTATCTTGTAGACACCAGGAACTTGATTTTTTCCTCGAAGCATTTGGCAACATGCACCCGTTAAAGTGTCAGACGTCTATATCACCTTTTTGGACATGACCGTTTCCACCGATGGGGATGGCATTGCGACGAGCGTCTATCGTTATCCTTTGGAGTTCGGCCAGTCGGTTGCATCTCTTACCATCTTCTTTCCACCCACGACACTCGATTAAGTCCATACTGTTTTCACAGTTTTTACGTTTTCGACTCATCTGCTCATATGACAACGATTTTCGAAACAAGGCTGTGGAAATGCGTCAAAGTTTTGTAGCTAGGGGTTACGACGACAGGGTTTTAACATCAGATCTCAATCGCGGAAGCAAGACCACTAAAGATGAAGCTCTCACAATCAAAATACGAAGCGAATTGACTAGCAGCCCCGCGGTATTCTTAATTTTCCACCCTCAAATTCGTAGGGTTGAAGACATCATTCGAAGAAATTTCAGCGTTCTTCAGATTGACCAAGAAACTCAAGACCTTTTCAGAAATCCCCCGAGGTTCTGCTACACTCGTGACCAAAGCTACCTGAGGACGATTTACCAGGTAACCCTAGCGGTATACAAGGAAATGCAACCATCCTCGCAGCAAGCCTTGCGCGTATGTTAGTTTTTATTTAAAAGTGACTACCCCAAGATCAAACTTCGACATCAGAGGTTCATAACCCTCCAATGCATTCTAACCCAGCCACCTGAATTAATGGTTTTAAGTAGTACTGTGACACGTATCACCATAAAAAATTGCTTAACTTTCCCACCTTTACCACCCGAGATACACGCGATTTACTATTTTTTCCCTATGGAGAAAAATGAAAAATGGTAAAAAAGTCAAGTAAAAAAATACCTCGATGTGGTTCCATATCAGGTTTTAAGATGCACTGTGACACGTATTACCATAAAAAAATTCATAACTTTACACCTTTACCACACGATTTACCATTCCTAAAGTTGCGGAGACGCGGTGTAACTTAGATCGTTTATTTTAAAAACACCTATACAAAAAGATGCGCGCGGCCTCGGCAACAAGGGCGTTTTTTGCTGATAAAAGTTTTTCCAGTCGGTTTTTTTGAAAAATAAAACAGGTAGTCGAGAGTATAGTTCAAGGCACGTGTATATCAATTTTTAGAGCTGTATACCAATTTCGAACAATTCGGGTATATTTTGTAACCATGCGCTATCACTACCTGTTAAACCGAGAAAAACCCATGCTCTTTTAAATGGAGATTTTATTGTTTTAAGTGATCAAAAACATTTTCAGTTGCCATAGCAAATCGAATGGGTAGTGCAACGTCTCCTTTTGGGAAATTTCATATTTCATAAAGGTCTACATTACGCCCGACTTTGAACAAAATCGGCAATAAACACCTCGGGTACTCTCCTTGTTAGTAGTCATTAGATTTTAAACGATTATTTAAAAGAGCGAGATAAGTGCTCACTTAAAAACGTCTAAACTTTGATGAAAAATTAATATTAACATAAAATATTAAGTTATTTTTAATAGAATTGTTTAGTCTTTGGTTTGTTTATTTAAAACAGAGTTGCTTAGCTTTTTAAATCATAGAAGTATATGTGTTAATGATTGACTACTGATTAGATATATACTTCATTTATTTTTTAAACTTTAAAAATATTATAGTTAAGATCCTAGATTTCTTGACTTTTAGTTAACATTTTATTGATTTAACACCCTACAGTTTTAAAGAACCTCACTTCTTTACCTAAGTGCTATCGTAGAAAGAGATGGAGTAGTTTTCCATTTCACTTACAGATACATGGTTCTATAAGTGACAGTTGGCGGTACTTGGAACTGGGCAACAATGTGTTGCGTCTCTCGGAAATTAAGTTCCCGGCCAAAGTTAATGGTATGGTATATTTTTTTGTACCAAATACGCAATGCTGAATAAGCTTAACTGAGCGTCAGGAGAACGGCATTTCTACTGACCGTTATATCGGCTTTGTGAGTCCGAAACACAGAACGTTGTGCTCTCCCGAAGATATTTTTGATCTGTGGCCTTGCATCTTTAGACTGAGTATAAAACTAACAATTGTAAGTTAGCGAGTCAATCATTTGTACAATAGAAAACACAAACAAGCTCTATTACCATTATGTCGCCTTGAATGTCTACGAATACTTCAGAAATGAAGTGAAAAAAAAACCATGATACCTTAAAAAGTGAAATTACAATCCACTCGTTATCTCGATCAGTAAACAGAGAGATAAATCAAATGGAGGTAAATTAGAAACTGATGAAAATATTTTTAAAAAAAGCTGTTACTCCCTCAATAAAAAAGGATTAAGTAAGAACTATGCGTTTAAAAATCTGACTAGCGAAGTAAGTATTGCTGGCTCAGTGAACGTCGCCTACCGCACCTGCTAAATCGTTCTGCAAAAGCTCCTTGTAATTTTGTCCATAATACGATTTGTAAGAAACAATCTGCTGATAACTCGTTCCCTGAGCAAACCTGCCTTAACATTTATTCTAAATTGTTGTTGGTGATGGTAAGGAAAACCCCAGTGAGGACGTTTATCACTCTACATGTGGTTATTTGATCTGTTGAAAGGCCCATCTCTCGCAAAGGAACACTCGTCAGGAAATCATAAGCTAATTACAGATTTCATATCGACGTTCCGTATCTCCTTCGTAAAGAGCTCAAAATGGATGGAAGGGGTGATTGTGAAGAGTGTTCCACACGTCGTACCTTGTCTTTGACAAAGTAAGATTGTTGTGAATCCAACGCTGGCTTTAGCATACGCATTAAAGTTGAGGTTTTAACGACCTGTTCCACGGAAGATGGGATTGACGTCTCCGTTGTCATTCACGTCTCGAACAGCTCCAAGAACTCTGCTGTGGCTTGGTTTCCGGTCAGGAAAGCGAATACTTATTAAACCCTTTTCTCAATGAGCATAACAATCGAGAGCTCCGTTACACAACTCTACCATAAAAGCGCGCTGTTGTTCTTATAAAAATAGAGCTCCTCTAAACCGAGAAGATTTAGATCGCGGCTGAGTGGGTAATTTAAGGCCCTAGACATTAAATTCAAATTAAAATACATACCGAGTTTAAATTTAAATGCCCTATACTTATAACTTATTCGATAAGGTCAGAATTGTTGGAAAAATCTCTGAATTTGGTTTTTGGACTTTTTTTTTATTTATGTGATATTTGACAGAATATGTTTCTTGTATGGGTACAAACATATTTACATTAACCACTGCAAAAAATGTCAAATCCTTTTAAAATATCCATAACAGTAGAAATAATTACAAATTGAATATAAATTGGAGTGTTTTTAATTTTTTTTCCTAAATTCATGTTTTATTATTATTAAAAAACGTAGAACAATTAAATGATTTTCAAAAACCTTATACTAGTTTTAAAATTATAAGCAAATTATTTTTCTTAATAAAAATATCGTTGTTTATTAATTGGAAAAATATGTGCAACGACAGATACTTCATGGCTAGTTTAAAATAAATTAAAAATAATTATTTTGTAAAATCATTTTTCCTTTTCATTTACACCGCAAGCTTTCGGGTGCGAGACCTCTTGTCAAGCGTCTTAACTCAGTCGATTATACAGCTAGAGTGGAAATATGTTTACATATCAAATCACAAAAAAATATAAATCTTTGTTATTTTTCACAATTTTTGTTTCATTACTATTTATTTTTTAACTCCCCCCAGTTTTGTACACATATTTTTCCTTTATCAACAGTGTTTATAGCTATAGGCCAAAATTTTATAAAGAAAATGAAACCGGTATTGTTTACAAAATAACTTGTGAATGTAACCAATCATATGTAGGTCAGACCAAGAGAAAATTTATAGTACGGAAAGAAGAACATAAAAAATGTATACAATTAGGTGGAAACATAATAGTATTGCAAATCATGTATGGAACACTAAAGGGCATAAATCCGACTTTGACTACGGGGAAATTGTTACACGCGAAGATCATTATTTTAAAAGAGATTTCAAGTAGGCGGTAGCTATAACTGTAGGTAAACTTAATCTAGATAAAGGAAAAATATGTGTACAAAACTGGGGGGAGTTAAAAATAAATAGTAATAAAACAAAAATTGTTAAAAATAACAAAGATAATTTTTTTAGAGAATTGTGATTTGATATATAAAAATATTTTTACTCTAGCTGTATAATCGACTGAGTTAAGACGCTTGACAAGGGGTCTCGCGCCCGAAAGCTTGCGATGTAAATAAAAAGGAAAAATGTTTTTACAATAAAATTATTTTAAATATATTTTAATCTAGCCATGAAGTATCTGTCGTTGCATTTATATTTCCAATTAATTTGTATTTTAACTATGGCCAATTTAAACATCTACGATCGTTGTATATTCTTAGGTTATTTCTTAAATTGAAAATGGCGTTTTTTCTTGTGTATTTAGATATTTAAAAGAATACTCGACTTTTACACAATTAAAAATACTTTATTACAATAAAGCACTACATGTTTCGACGTGCTCTCACGTCGTCGTCAGGTGCATAACTGATTTTTATTGTCGACATCGACGGCGTGGCTCGACAATAAAAATCAGTCGAAATATGTTGTGCTTCATTGCAATAAAGTATTTTTAATTGTGTAAAAGTCAAGTATTCTTTTAAATAGGATATTTCTGTTTCAAAAAAATCGTTATAAGCACCATTTCATAAAGATCTTTAAATGAACTTTCTTTTTTCAACACAATTTATATAAATAGTGTAGTTGACGAAAGGAGGTACAATGTTCTTGGTTGAATATGTCGAACACAAGTGAAGGACATTACTTTTATTTGGAAGAAAAGAGCATATGATAATCTTTTCAAGTCGCTATCAATTCATAAGCCCAGCAAACAAACGAATAGCTGCGTTCGGGAACGCAGTGCCCCTTAGGATTTTTTTTGTAAAGGTCTTACCATCTAGGATATTAAAACATTTACTCCTTGCCTTAAGGGTAGGAAGGGCAGTTAGAGCCTGCTATCGCGTGATTTATCTTAAATACTTCTAATAAAGTTACTTCAGAGTTGAGTCATTTCTTCATTTTCGAATCGCTTTTCTTCAATTTCTGCATCATTTGTTTCACTTGGAATGACTCCCTGATCCACAAGTGATGCATTGCCCGTTTTCTTTTCATCATTCTTAATGTTACACAATGATTGACTTTCCAATTCGAGAATTTGTACTTTGAATTTCTCAATCAAACTCAAGTAATACTGAAACAAATCGCTTCTATAAGTATCACTTTTAAAAAAGAAAATCAAATGCGTCTTTTAATAGAAACGTACTCCTTGAACGTCGGTCGAGAGTCTCTTATCGAAAAACTCTTCCAAATTTTGGAAGTTTGGTCTGTTAGACTGCTCCTCCTTCCAACATTCCAACATTATATTGTACCTGCGTTTCAAAAACTTGGTAATTAATTTCAATATTGGGGTTCATAGCGGCTAACGATCGATACGGTAAAAATGTTAAAAATTATAAGACTTTTGAAAAGGGTTTTTTAATATTTGTTTTGAGCCATTTGAATATATGTGTTTTAAATATCTTCTAAAAGGTTTGTTTAAAGCCTTTTTTAAACAAAGAATGTACAAATCTTAAACAGTGGCAGATTACTCGCTTTGGATTAGATAACTTAACAAACATCATCTCTTAACTTGTTTTTGATTTACACTTCTGTTAGTGATTATAAGGTCTTCATTACCGTAAAAATAGGAATATTTTTAATAATATATATTTAAAATCCAGAAAATGAAGTAATATTTCTTACACTTCATCAGGCGCGTGTTTTGGTTTCTCCATCCGATACCCATTTTTGAGCTTGTAGTAGAACTTTTCGTCGATTACTACTCCAGGATATGGTTCGGAACCCAGAGAAAATATTTCCCATAGTAGAACACCGTAAGACCATCTACGAAAAGCCAAATTGTAAATTCATATGAAAATCGACAATTTACCGAAACTTTAATTTTTTTAAGGTTTTCAAATAAATTTGTTTTCAGAAAATATAAATGTCTAGAAAGACGTTTTTTTGTCATTACCAAAATCAGTTTTTTTTTAATTATTTCGGAAGGTAATAATATTTTCAAAATAAAACAACCTGTTGTTTATCAACCGATTTCGATTATTTTTTATCCATGAATAAAATAAGCTCGGCGATATTTAAGTAATACTTATTTACATAACCAAAAGTTGAATAAAAATTATAAAATGTTTAAATAATCGGCAGTAAATAAGCCTATTATTTAACTAAAACAAACAATTATTTAAATAAATGCCACTTTATCCAAATAATTGCTTGGTTGCGTAAAAACATAATTAAATAAGTTAAAATGATATTCTTTTTACCAACGTTTTTAATAAATCGGAAAATTTGTGGATAATGCATAAACAATTCTGAACACTAGCCGATCCCCAAAATGCTTTCTTGGAAATTATCCAGAGCGGAGCCACGTTAAGTTGGTTTTTACCAGTTTGAACCAATTAACATCTGAGCAAAAATCTTTAGATTCAAATCTAAAATCTCAAAACATTAACCATAAAAATCCCGATTTTTGACGGTAGACTTTCGAGAATTATTTTTTAATATCTTTTTTCTTACTTAATATTATATGTAGCTTGATATTCCCCTTAAATTAATAAAATTATCACAGGTCTGCTTATATTGAAATTATTAATTAAAAAATCTGCTACTTCATGGTTTGAACAGTACTGTTTTTAGATTAAGAGTTTTTCGGGAGCTTTTGGACGGTGGTCCTTCGTTAGCCACGTTTTACATTAGTTTTTTTAAAAGCAACCCAGAAAATCTTTTTAAAATAAAAACAATTTTAAACAGTAGCAGATCTTTTTTCTGAAAATAACAAAATTAGTATTCGCCATGCTTACGAAAGAAAATATTTACAATCACCTTCTTAGTTTAAATACGTTTTAAATTAGCTGACGAATTGTGATGGGGTTCAAAACACCTTTTACATGTGCCAAAAACTTAATTTTCCTTATTTCAGTTTAGACACACCAAAGATGGGATAATAACAGCAGTCAGATAGAGAAAGAAACAAAGAACAGAGGGGATGGGAACCGCAACCACAGACAGATTGAGACCAACCAAAGATATGATATTAACATCGATCAGAGGGAGAGTGAGAGAGATTGAAACAAAGCAACCAGAGAGAAAGATATTGGGCAAAGCAAAGAAGGGCTAGAAACAGCAAGCAGAAAGCGAGATAGTGAGAGATTAATTGAGGCAAGGAAAAAAGGGAGAGAAGCGACAGCCATTGATAATGATAGATTTATAAAGTCATCCTTACGTTCGCCCACTTCACTATTTATACATAAAAAATGCATGTTCATTGCAGTTCAATCGAATACAATATAAATTTGATTTGTCGAAATTTTAAATTTCTATATTTTAGAAGAAAACGTTAAAAAGCATAATTTAATTTCTGACCAATAATAAAATTTTTAATTGTTATATACGTACACGTCACTTTAAACTGTGTAAACTTTGTCCGATAATGATTCCAGAGCATTCCATTTTATCGGAACTAAAGCCTTCGGATAAATAAAATAAGTCTTAAGTCAAACTGAAACATTTTGGTACAATAAAACTTATTTGAAGAAGCGATAGATTAATGTAAGACTCTCAAAATGGTGCTGACTCTTTTTAAGTGTTGAAATTTCGAATTAAATATCGAGATATAAATTAAGTTAAAATATTGAACAAAATATTAATTCGGTTTTCAATGAAACGAATCCGTTCGTTTTTCAATGTCAAATGGTATAGATATGCATTAAATGATTTAAATTGCTAACTAACAAATTAAAATTATTTGGAACATTTCCTAACAGTGGCGTTACTAGGCCATTTTCAAAGCTTTCGGAAAAAAACCTGACCGTCGGTGCTTTAAAATAAGAGAAAAATTTCTTAATTATTTTCATCATACAAAAATTATTTATTTGTTTGTCATACTTAAAATATATTAGCCAGCTTTTTCACAGGTATTCTTACACTGTTCATGAACCTACAAAGTACAATTATAAAATGCGGTAAACCAGTTAATCAGTCTTAAGATACACTCAAATCTTAAATTGCAAATACTGTACAAGCAATATAGTTTGGCAGGCGTTGAAGTATCAAAGCCAAAACAATAATGTAAAGCTCTTTCATTAAATAGGCACTCGCTATTGATAATTAAGAGTAGTCTTTTAAATTTGAAAAAAAAACCCTTGAAATATGACAAAGTTACTGTTTCGACCATGGCTGTTTATATTGTCCCAAAACCACGCTGAGAAGGCTCAGCAATATTAACATATATTTAGGAAAATTTATGATATGATTTAAAAGTGGCCTAAAAGTTCGATGACTGACTTGGGGGTCATAGTTCCGCTACGTCGTTACGAAATATGGTATTTTAAGCAACCTTTAGAGTGTCAATTATATTTATAAAAGTATTCAAGAAAGCAAAAGGCATTAATAGGTTGTCGTTATTGATTATTTCTTAAAGTGTCGCAAATTATGATAATGGCGACGCCGCAGACTTTATCCAGACAATGTTAGGCTCTAACGCAAAGGCAGGTAAATTGCAATATAAGTTTATATAAAATTATGTACTAGCAAAGCTAAACACAGAGTTTATCCCGTTACGTCATACCTGTATTATCTTTTTTATCGGTTAGTTTTGTTTTTGAAAAATAGCAATACACTTAAGTACTTTTTTCATCAACACAATAGAATATTCTTAATCAAAGTTTGGCTAAGATCAAAGTGTAATATGTTTTTTCATACGCAAATAAGTATACAAGGTTTTTTTGTTCGGATAATTGATTTTTACGAAAACTACTTCTAGTAGAAATTTGAAAATTTTAAGATTTAGTAAATACACCGGGGGACACTGATTTATTAAAATTTCATCCTTTTTTAAAATATTTTCACAATTTAAGAACAATTATTTTTTCAACACTAGGAGCAAAATCAAATTTGTCAATTGAGAATTTGTAGAACATCATCTGAAACCTACGAATACCTTACATTGACAAAATGGGCAATGTAAACTTGTTTAATCCCGGGGAAAGGAAGCAAAGAAAGTTTTTTCAAAAAAAAATAATTACCCAGGGTTATAATGCGTAGGAAGTGTGTGGAGGTTAACGGTAATATTTAGTGTAGGGAGCTGTTGGCTCGCCTGGCATGAAGGTCTTGCCACCACCCTCCTACGCGTTTTAACCCGGTCCCCTGAATTAATGTATTTAAAAGTCGCTGACTGACTTAGGTCTAAGGTGAGGCCTTGGGTATTAGCCTAGCTGATTATTATTATATTATGTGCGAGAAAAGTGTTCTCAAAGACAAAATTAGACTGACCCAATCAACGAAATATCGGTTTTATATTACCAAACTACTGAGAGTCACTGACAGCTCGCTTTTCTGTATTTAGGAACAGCCTTCGGTTTCGATGTCTCACATAAAAATTATCTCACACTCTTCTTGGATTTCGATCACCTACGCCAAAGTACAGGGCAACAATTTCGTTACGCTCCGTTCTTGAATAACGAAGCATAATTCGCAAGATTGACGATCTCAATGGTGTTTAACAAAAAGTTACATCCATTAAATAACCAAAATAAAAGTGAACTTTAAACCATTTATAGGTAATTAGATGTTTCAAAATCCTTTTACAATTATTTTAAAGGCTAAAAAACGTTCGCAACTAAATTAGTGAGTGAAATTTTAGATCAGTAAGCTATGCTTTCGTTATAAAGTGCACGACTATCTCTTCCTAGGATCAAACAGTTTTATTTTGCCTCGTGGTTTTCCATGAATAATAGAATTTTCCATAGCACTAAAGTATTCGTTGTTTTCAGATGATGCTCTACAAATTCTCAATTGAAAAAATTGATCGATCACCTAGCGCCGTAGCTAGGGCTGGGCGCGATAGGGTATAGGGGCACCAAAATTGGTCCATATTATTATATTGGTTGGTGCCAAAATTGCAGCTCACCCCTGGCGCCTTTTTCTCTAGCTACGGCCCTGCGAACACCCAGGGGTAAAAAAAAATTTCGAGAAGTGTGAACAAATTTTAGAAAACGAGGAAATTTCACCAATCAATGTCCTTCGGTGTATTTACTTAACCATAAAAATTTCTACCTTACGTAATTTTCATAAAAAATCATTCGTCTAAACAAAAACCACAACCTGTATATAACTACCTCAGTCAAAAGAATGGGATCGAGATATCATTTTATACTTGATTTAACCTTATCCTTTTTATGACATTTTCTATACTATTGATTGTGTGCGTCTTTGCCAATAAAACTATTGCTTCAAATGTATACTGGCATTTATAATATCACAATATAAGCTCACTTTGCTTTGCGAAGTGTAAAAGCCGTCTTTGGAAATATCTTTGGTGAGACCGAAGTTGCAAATCTTGACAACATTGAAATCGGACAACAACACGTTTCTCGCAGCCAAATCTCGATGAATCAGCTGAAAAAAAAAAACATTCGCATGAACCTAAAATATAACCATCCACCGTTGCCTTGGGGCTTTCCCTAAAGGAAATACGAAATGTTCGCGGATTTTTGTAGAAATTTGATATTTTAACTATACAGCCCTCCCAGGTAGCAAAATGTGGTTAGAAAATCGTTTTAAAACCGTTGATAAATAGTAGGAAATCAAACGTTTTAATAACGTAGATCATGTCCGGTGATTTATACTATAAAAAAACCGTTAGAAATACGTTTAGTTAACGTTAGTATTTTTCTAATAGTAACGTTACTTGTGCAACGTAAATAAAACGTTATACAAAAAACCGTTTATTAAACGTTCAATAAACTACCATAAAACGTTTTTCTAACGTTAGTGCTCTAATTGAAACCAACTGTAAATCAACGTATTTTAGGAGTTAAAATAACGCCGTTCTTATACTAGAATGTATGCCTTTTACATACTAATTAAAGCAGGCGTGATCTCCGAAATGGCTCAATTTTTATTTAATGTATCTCTCACATAAAAATATAAACAGACACTGGAAAAAATTTAAGTTAAGAAAAGAAAGAACTGTACTTTTTATAAAACTTTTGGGTTACAATGCAATATGAACTACTAAAAAATATCAGTTAATTAGATCAACACAAATCACTTTTCTTGAAAATAAAAAATTGGATCTACTTAAAACTTGAATATACGTTATTTAAAAATACTTAAATCGTATTTCCAATAATCGAGAATATTTGAAACTTAACATTTAATTAACGAATTTTAAATATTAATTTCGATGCATACAGCGAATATAATATCTCACTTGTTTCTAAAATATCACAAATCGCTTTTTGCGGAAAATATACACGCTATTTATTGCAATTTTTAATCTTAAATCTCCATCAGTTTGGTCAAACATCTTAAAAAAGTTTAGTCTTACTTGTCGTTACTTCCTAAATATTTAAATCTTATTCAAATTAATAAAAAATACTTGGAGATAATCTTAAATCCCAATTTTGAAAAGCATAAACATATGGTATTACAAAATCTATTTCATTATTGAAGGTACACAAATCACCTTAACTCAATGACAACAGAAAAAAATTCTAAATATAACAATAATGATATTCCTCAAAATTATTTAGTACTGACTAAGCAATATAAATTTCTCTATCCATATAAACAGAAACTGCAGATGAAGATTGATTTTCATTTATCACAGCTGACTATTACAAAACTTTTTTATTATGAATTTGTGATGGCCTATAGTATTTAAGATTAGCAGAAAATATAGCCCTAATGAAAATAATCCCATATTTTAGGGTTAAGAAAAATGTAGAATGTTTCCAAATTTCAACTCTCAACATTGAATTAAAATCATTATTTCGAATTTTTTTACCTAAAATAACTGAATGCAAACATGGTGAGCTAATGTAGAGACATCAATTTGAGAATGGAATTATATTTTCCCCCAGACTTTGAAATTTTTACTTTAAATACAGACTGTGGTATTTTGCTCACCCGCTGTACACATACTAAGAATCATATGTAATCAGAGCTAAATATTTGAATTTTTTATCAAAACTCTCTATTGCTAAACTTTTAAATTAATAATATGAATTTCTGATGGCCTATAGTATTAAAGATAAGCAGTAAATATAGCCCTAATTAAAATAATCCCATATTTTAAGGTTAAGAAAAATGTAGAATTTTTCAAAATTTCAACTCTCAACATTGAATTAAAAAGCATTATTTCTAATTTTTTTTCCTAAAATCACTTAATGCAAACATTGTGAACTCATATAGAGACATCAATTTGGGAATGGAATTATATTTTCTCCCAGAATTTAAAATTTTCACATTAAATACACTGGTATTTTGCTCACCCGCTGTATCGCATACCAAGAATCATGTAATCAGAGCTAAATATTTGAAATTTTAGTATACTTGAAACGTCGACGCAACTCGAAATTCCATTATACTTGAAACATCGACGCAACTCGAAATTTCATTATACCTGAGATTTCGTATACTCGAAATTTTAGAATACTTGAAACGTCGACGCAACTCGAAATTTCATTATACTTGAGATTTCGTATACTTGAAATTTTAGTATACTTGAAACGTAGACGCAACTCGAAATTCCATTATACTTGAAACATCGACGCAACTCGAAATTTCATTATACTTGAGATTTCGTATATTCGAAATTTTAGTATACTTGAAACGTCGACGCAACTCGAAATTTCATTATACTTGAGATTTCGTATACTTGAAATTTAAGTATACTTGAAACGTCGACGCAACTCGAAATTCCATTATACTTGAAACATCGACGCAACTCGAAATTTCATTATACTTGAGATTTCGTATACTCGAAATTTTAGTATACTTGAAACGTCGACGCAACTCGAAATTCCATTATACTTGAAACATCGACGCAACTCGAAATTTCATTATACTTGAGATTTCGTATACTTGATATTTCATTATACTTGAAACATCGACGCAACTCGAAATTTCATTATACTTGAGATTTCGTATATTCGAAATTTTATTATACTTGAAACGTCGACGCAACTCGAAATTCCATTATACTTGAAACATCGACGCAACTCGAAATTTCATTATACTTGAGATTTCGTATATTCGAAATTTTAGTATACTTGAAACGTCGACGCAACTCGAAATTTCATTATACTTGAGATTTCGTATATTCGAAATTTTAGTATACTTGAAACGTCGACGCAACTCGAAATTCCATTATACTTGAAACATCGACGCAACTCGAAATTTCATTATACTTGAGATTTCGTATATTCGAAATTTTAGTATACTTGAAACGTCGACGCAACTCGAAATTTCATTATACTTGAGATTTCGTATACTTGAAATTTTAGTATACTTGAAACGTCGACGCAACTCGAAATTCCATTATACTTGAAACATCGACGCAACTCGAAATTTCATTATACTTGAGATTTCGTATACTTGAAATTTTAGTATACTTGAAACGTCGACGCAACTCGAAATTCCATTATACTTGAAACATCGACGCAACTCGAAATTTCATTATACTTGAGATTTCGTATACTCGAAATTTTAGTATACTTGAAACGTCGACGCAACTCGAAATTCCATTATACTTGAGATTTCGTATACTCGAAATTTTAGTATACTTGAAACGTCGACGCAACTCGAAATTCCATTATACTTGAAACATCGACGCAACTCGAAATTTCATTATACTTGAGATTTCGTATACTTGATATTTCATTATACTTGAAACATCGACGCAACTCGAAATTTCATTATACTTGAGATTTCGTATACTCGAAATTCCATTATACTTGAAACATCGACGCAACTCGAAATTTCATTATACTTGAGATTTCGTATATTCGAAATTTTAGTATACTTGAAACGTCGACGCAACTCGAAATTTCATTATACTTGAGATTTCGTATATTCGAAATTTTAGTATACTTGAAACGTCGACGCAACTCGAAATTCCATTATACTTGAAACATCGACGCAACTTGAAATTTCATTATACTTGAGATTTCGTATATTCGAAATTTTAGTATACTTGAAACGTCGACGCAACTCGAAATTTCATTATACTTGAGATTTCGTATACTTGAAATTTTAGTATACTTGAAACGTCGACGCAACTCGAAATTCCATTATACTTGAAACATCGACGCAACCCGAAATTTCATTATACTTGAGATTTCGTATACTTGAAATTTTAGTATACTTGAAACGTCGACGCAACTCGAAATTCCATTATACTTGAAACATCGACGCAACTCGAAATTTCATTATACTTGAGATTTCGTATACTCGAAATTTTAGTATACTTGAAACGTCGACGCAACTCGAAATTCCATTATACTTGAAACATCGACGCAACTCGAAATTTCATTATACTTGAGATTTCGCATACTTGAAATTTTAGTATACTTGAAACGTCGACGCAACTCGAAATTTCATTATACTTGAGATTTCGTATACTCGAAATTTTAGTATACTTGAAACGTCGACGCAACTCGAAATTCCATTATACTTGAAACATCGACGCAACTCGAAATTTCATTATACTTGAGATTTCGTATACTTGATATTTCATTATACTTGAAACATCGACGCAACTCGAAATTTCATTATACTTGAGATTTCGTATATTCGAAATTTTATTATACTTGAAACGTCGACGCAACTCGAAATTTCATTATACTTGAGATTTCGTATATTCGAAATTTTAGTATACTTGAAACATCGACGCAACTCGAAATTTCATTATACTTGAGATTTCGTATACTTGATATTTCATTATACTTGAAACATCGACGCAACTCGAAATTTCATTATACTTGAGATTTCGTATACTTGAAACATCGACGCAACTCGAAATTTCATTATACTTGAGATTTCGTATATTCGAAATTTTAGTATACTTGAAACGTCGACGCAACTCGAAATTTCATTATACTTGAGATTTCGTATATTCGAAATTTTAGTATACTTGAAACGTCGACGCAACTCGAAATTCCATTATACTTGAAACATCGACGCAACTCGAAATTTCATTATACTTGAGATTTCGTATATTCGAAATTTTAGTATACTTGAAACGTCGACGCAACTCGAAATTTCATTATACTTGAGATTTCGTATACTTGAAATTTTAGTATACTTGAAACGTCGACGCAACTCGAAATTCCATTATACTTGAAACATCGACGCAACTCGAAATTTCATTATACTTGAGATTTCGTATACTTGAAATTTTAGTATACTTGAAACGTCGACGCAACTCGAAATTCCATTATACTTGAAACATCGACGCAACTCGAAATTTCATTATACTTGAGATTTCGTATACTCGAAATTTTAGTATACTTGAAACGTCGACGCAACTCGAAATTCCATTATACTTGAAACATCGACGCAACTCGAAATTTCATTATACTTGAGATTTCGCATACTTGAAATTTTAGTATACTTGAAACGTCGACGCAACTCGAAATTTCATTATACTTGAGATTTCGTATACTCGAAATTTTAGTATACTTGAAACGTCGACGCAACTCGAAATTCCATTATACTTGAAACATCGACGCAACTCGAAATTTCATTATACTTGAGATTTCGTATACTTGATATTTCATTATACTTGAAACATCGACGCAACTCGAAATTTCATTATACTTGAGATTTCGTATATTCGAAATTTTATTATACTTGAAACGTCGACGCAACTCGAAATTCCATTATACTTGAAACATCGACGCAACTCGAAATTTCATTATACTTGAGATTTCGTATATTCGAAATTTTAGTATACTTGAAACGTCGACGCAACTCGAAATTTCATTATACTTGAGATTTCGTATATTCGAAATTTTAGTATACTTGAAACGTCGACGCAACTCGAAATTCCATTATACTTGAAACATCGACGCAACTCGAAATTTCATTATACTTGAGATTTCGTATATTCGAAATTTTAGTATACTTGAAACGTCGACGCAACTTGAAATTTCATTATACTTGAGATTTCGTATACTTGAAATTTTAGTATACTTGAAACGTCGACGCAACTCGAAATTCCATTATACTTGAAACATCGACGCAACTCGAAATTTCATTATACTTGAGATTTCGTATACTTGAAATTTTAGTATACTTGAAACGTCGACGCAACTCGAAATTCCATTATACTTGAAACATCGACGCAACTCGAAATTTCATTATACTTGAGATTTCGTATACTCGAAATTTTAGTATACTTGAAACGTCGACGCAACTCGAAATTCCATTATACTTGAAACATCGACGCAACTCGAAATTTCATTATACTTGAGATTTCGCATACTTGAAATTTTAGTATACTTGAAACGTCGACGCAACTCGAAATTTCATTATACTTGAGATTTCGTATACTCGAAATTTTAGTATACTTGAAACGTCGACGCAACTCGAAATTCCATTATACTTGAAACATCGACGCAACTCGAAATTTCATTATACTTGAGATTTCGTATACTTGATATTTCATTATACTTGAAACATCGACGCAACTCGAAATTTCATTATACTTGAGATTTCGTATATTCGAAATTTTATTATACTTGAAACGTCGACGCAACTCGAAATTTCATTATACTTGAGATTTCGTATATTCGAAATTTTAGTATACTTGAAACGTCGGCGCAACTCGAAATTCCATTATACTTAAAACATCGACGCAACTCGAAATTTCATTATATTTGAGATTTCGTATACTTGATATTTCATTATACTTGAAACATCGACGCAACTCGAAATTTCATTATACTTGAGATTTCGTATATTCGAAATTTTATTATACTTGAAACGTCGACGCAACTCGAAATTTCATTATACTTGAGATTTCGTATATTCGAAATTTTAGTATACTTGAAACGTCGACGCAACTCGAAATTCCATTATACTTGAAACAACGACGCAACTCGAAATTTCATTATACTTGAGATTTCGTATATTCGAAATTTTAGTATACTTGAAACGTCGACGCAACTCGAAATTTCATTATACTTGAGATTTCGTATATTCGAAATTTTATTATACTTGAAACGTCGACGCAACTCGAAATTCCATTATACTTGAAACATCGACGCAACTCGAAATTTCATTATACTTGAGATTTCGTATATTCGAAATTTTAGTATACTTGAAACGTCGACGCAACTCGAAATTTCATTATACTTGAGATTTCGTATATTCGAAATTTTAGTATACTTGAAACGTCGACGCAACTCGAAATTCCATTATACTTGAAACATCGACGCAACTCGAAATTTCATTATACTTGAGATTTCGTATATTCGAAATTTTAGTATACTTGAAACGTCGACGCAACTCGAAATTTCATTATACTTGAGATTTCGTATACTTGAAATTTTAGTATACTTAAACGTCGACGCAACTCGAAATTCCATTATACTTGAAACATCGACGCAACTCGAAATTTCATTATACTTGAGATTTCGTATACTTGAAATTTTAGTATACTTGAAACGTCGACGCAACTCGAAATTCCATTATACTTGAAACATCGACGCAACTCGAAATTTCATTATACTTGAGATTTCGTATACTCGAAATTTTAGTATACTTGAAACGTCGACGCAACTCGAAATTCCATTATACTTGAAACATCGACGCAACTCGAAATTTCATTATACTTGAGATTTCGCATACTTGAAATTTTAGTATACTTGAAACGTCGACGCAACTCGAAATTTCATTATACTTGAGATTTCGTATACTCGAAATTTTAGTATACTTGAAACGTCGACGCAACTCGAAATTCCATTATACTTGAAACATCGACGCAACTCGAAATTTCATTATACTTGAGATTTCGTATACTTGATATTTCATTATACTTGAAACATCGACGCAACTCGAAATTTCATTATACTTGAGATTTCGTATATTCGAAATTTTATTATACTTGAAACGTCGACGCAACTCGAAATTCCATTATACTTGAAACATCGACGCAACTCGAAATTTCATTATACTTGAGATTTCGTATATTCGAAATTTTATTATACGTGAAACTTCGACGCAACTCGAAATTTTATTATACTTGAGATTTCGTATATTCGAAATTTTAGTATACTTGAAACGTCGACGCAACTCGAAATTCCATTATACTTGAAACATCGACGCAACTCGAAATTTCATTATACTTGAGATTTCGTATATTCGAAATTTTAGTATACTTGAAACGTCGACGCAACTCGAAATTTCATTATACTTGAGATTTCGTATATTCGAAATTTTAGTATACTTGAAACGTCGACGCAACTCGAAATTCCATTATACTTGAAACATCGACGCAACTCGAAATTTCATTATTCTTGAGATTTCGTTTATTCGAAATTTTAGTATACTTGAAACGTCGACGCAACTCGAAATTTCATTATACTTGAGATTTCGTATACTTGAAATTTTAGTATACTTGAAACGTCGACGCAACTCGAAATTCCATTATACTTGAAACATCGACGCAACTCGAAATTTCATTATACTTGAGATTTCGTATACTTGAAATTTTAGTATACTTGAAACATCGACGCAACTCGAAATTCCATTATACTTGAAACATCGACGCAACTCGAAATTTCATTATACTTGAGATTTCGTATACTTGATATTTCATTATACTTGAAACATCGACGCAACTCGAAATTTCATTATACTTGAGATTTCGTATATTCGAAATTTTAGTATACTTGAAACGTCGACGCAACTCGAAATTTCATTATACTTGAGATTTCGTATATTCGAAATTTTATTATACTTGAAACGTCGACGCAACTCGAAATTCCATTATACTTGAAACATCGACGCAACTCGAAATTTCATTATACTTGAGATTTCGTATATTCGAAATTTTAGTATACTTGAAACGTCGACGCAACTCGAAATTTCATTATACTTGAGATTTCGTATATTCGAAATTTAAGTATACTTGAAACGTCGACGCAACTCGAAATTCCATTATACTTGAAACATCGACGCAACTCGAAATTTCATTATACTTGAGATTTCGTATATTCGAAATTTTAGTATACTTGAAACGTCGACGCAACTCGAAATTTCATTATACTTGAGATTTCGTATACTTGAAATTTTAGTATACTTGAAACGTCGACGCTACTCGAAATTCCATTATACTTGAAACATCGACGCAACTCGAAATTTCATTATACTTGAGATTTCGTATACTTGAAATTTTAGTATACTTGAAACGTCGACGCAACTCGAAATTCCATTATACTTGAAACATCGACGCAACTCGAAATTTCATTATACTTGAGATTTCGTATACTCGAAATTTTAGTATACTTGAAACGTCGACGCAACTCGAAATTCCATTATACTTGAAACATCGACGCAACTCGAAATTTCATTATACTTGAGATTTCGCATACTTGAAATTTTAGTATACTTGAAACGTCGACGCAACTCGAAATTTCATTATACTTGAGATTTCGTATACTCGAAATTTTAGTATACTTGAAACGTCGACGCAACTCGAAATTCCATTATACTTGAAACATCGACGCAACTCGAAATTTCATTATACTTGAGATTTCGTATACTTGATATTTCATTATACTTGAAACATCGACGCAACTCGAAATTTCATTATACTTGAGATTTCGTATATTCGAAATTTTATCATACTTGAAACGTCGACGCAACTCGAAATTCCATTATACTTGAAACATCGACGCAACTCGAAATTTCATTATACTTGAGATTTCGTATATTCGAAATTTTAGTATACTTGAAACGTCGACGCAACTCGAAATTTCATTGTACTTGAGATTTCGTATATTCGAAATTTTAGTATACTTGAAACGTCGACGCAACTCGAAATTCCATTATACTTGAAACATCGACGCAACTCGAAATTTCATTATACTTGAGATTTCGTATATTCGAAATTTTAGTATACTTGAAACGTCGACGCAACTCGAAATTTCATTATACTTGAGATTTCGTATATTCGAAATTTTAGTATACTTGAAACGTCGACGCAACTCGAAATTCCATTATACTTGAAACATCGACGCAACTCGAAATTTCATTATTCTTGAGATTTCGTATATTCGAAATTTTAGTATACTTGAAACGTCGACGCAACTCGAAATTTCATTATACTTGAGATTTCGTATACTTGAAATTTTAGTATACTTGAAACGTCGACGCAACTCGAAATTCCATTATACTTGAAACATCGACGCAACTCGAAATTTCATTATACTTGAGATTTCGTATACTTGAAATTTTAGTATACTTGAAACGTCGACGCAACTCGAAATTCCATTATACTTGAAACATCGACGCAACTCGAAATTTCATTATACTTGAGATTTCGTATACTTGATATTTCATTATACTTGAAACATCGACGCAACTCGAAATTTCATTATACTTGAGATTTCGTATATTCGAAATTTTAGTATACTTGAAACGTCGACGCAACTCGAAATTTCATTATACTTGAGATTTCGTATATTCGAAATTTTATTATACTTGAAACGTCGACGCAACTCGAAATTCCATTATACTTGAAACATCGACGCAACTCGAAATTTCATTATACTTGAGATTTCGTATATTCGAAATTTTAGTATACTTGAAACGTCGACGCAACTCGAAATTTCATTATACTTGAGATTTCGTATATTCGAAATTTAAGTATACTTGAAACGTCGACGCAACTCGAAATTCCATTATACTTGAAACATCGACGCAACTCGAAATTTCATTATACTTGAGATTTCGTATATTCGAAATTTTAGTATACTTGAAACGTCGACGCAACTCGAAATTTCATTATACTTGAGATTTCGTATACTTGAAATTTTAGTATACTTGAAACGTCGACGCAACTCGAAATTCCATTATACTTGAAACATCGACGCAACTCGAAATTTCATTATACTTGAGATTTCGTATACTTGAAATTTTAGTATACTTGAAACGTCGACGCAACTCGAAATTCCATTATACTTGAAACATCGACGCAACTCGAAATTTCATTATACTTGAGATTTCGTATACTCGAAATTTTAGTATACTTGAAACGTCGACGCAACTCGAAATTCCATTATACTTGAAACATCGACGCAACTCGAAATTTCATTATACTTGAGATTTCGCATACTTGAAATTTTAGTATACTTGAAACGTCGACGCAACTCGAAATTTCATTATACTTGAGATTTCGTATACTCGAAATTTTAGTATACTTGAAACGTCGACGCAACTCGAAATTCCATTATACTTGAAACATCGACGCAACTCGAAATTTCATTATACTTGAGATTTCGTATACTTGATATTTCATTATACTTGAAACATCGACGCAACTCGAAATTTCATTATACTTCAGATTTCGTATATTCGAAATTTTATCATACTTGAAACGTCGACGCAACTCGAAATTCCATTATACTTGAAACATCGACGCAACTCGAAATTTCATTATACTTGAGATTTCGTATATTCGAAATTTTAGTATACTTGAAACGTCGACGCAACTCGAAATTTCATTATACTTGAGATTTCGTATATTCGAAATTTTAGTATACTTGAAACGTCGACGCAACTCGAAATTCCATTATACTTGAAACATCGACGCAACTCGAAATTTCATTATACTTGAGATTTCGTATATTCGAAATTTTAGTATACTTGAAACGTCGACGCAACTCGAAATTTCATTATACTTGAGATTTCGTATACTTGAAATTTTAGTATACTTGAAACGTCGACGCAACTCGAAATTCCATTATACTTGAAACATCGACGCAACTCGAAATTTCATTATACTTGAGATTTCGTATACTTGAAATTTTAGTATACTTGAAACGTCGACGCAACTCGAAATTCCATTATACTTGAAACATCGACGCAACTCGAAATTTCATTATACTTGAGATTTCGTATACTCGAAATTTTAGTATACTTGAAACGTCGACGCAACTCGAAATTCCATTATACTTGAAACATCGACGCAACTCGAAATTTCATTATACTTGAGATTTCGCATACTTGAAATTTTAGTATACTTGAAACGTCGACGCAACTCGAAATTTCATTATACTTGAAACATCGACGCAACTCGAAATTTCATTATACTTGAGATTTCGTATACTCGAAATTTTAGTATACTTGAAACGTCGACGCAACTCGAAATTCCGTTATACTTGAAACGTCGACGCAACTCGAAATTTCATTATACTTGAGATTTCGTATACTTGAAATTTCATTATACTTGAAACATCGACGCAACTCGAAATTTCATTATACTTGTGATTTCGTATACTCGAAATTTTAGAATACTTGAAACGTCGACGCAACTCGAAATTTCATTATACTTAAGATTTCGTATACTCGAAATTTTAGTATACTTGAAACGTCGACGCAACTCGAAATTCCATTATACTTGAAACATCGACGCAACTCGAAATTTCATTATACTTGAGATTTCGTATACTCGAAATTTTAGAATACTTGAAACGTCGACGCAACTCGAAATTTCATTATACTTGAGATTTCGTATACTCGAAATTTTAGTATACTTGAAACGTCGACGCAACTCGAAATTCCATTATACTTGAAACATCGACGCAACTCGAAATTTCATTATACTTGAGATTTCGTATATTCGAAATTTTAGTATACTTGAAACGTCGACGCAACTCGAAATTTCATTATACTTGAGATTTCGTATACTTGAAATTTAAGTATACTTGAAACGTCGACGCAACTCGAAATTCCATTATACTTGAAACATCGACGCAACTCGAAATTTCATTATACTTGAGATTTCGTATACTCGAAATTTTAGTATACTTGAAACGTCGACGCAACTCGAAATTCCATTATACTTGAAACGTCGACGCAACTCGAAATTTCATTATACTTGAGATTTCGTATACTTGAAATTTCATTATACTTGAAACATCGACGCAACTCGAAATTTCATTATACTTGTGATTTCGTATACTCGAAATTTTAGAATACTTGAAACGTCGACGCAACTCGAAATTTCATTATACTTGAGATTTCGTATATTCGAAATTTTAGTATACTTGAAACGTCGACGCAACTCGAAATTTCATTATACTTGAGATTTCGTATACTTGAAATTTTAGTATACTTGAAACGTCGACGCAACTCGAAATTCCATTATACTTGAAACATCGACGCAACTCGAAATTTCATTATACTTGAGATTTCGTATACTTGAAATTTTAGTATACTTGAAACGTCGACGCAACTCGAAATTCCATTATACTTGAAACATCGACGCAACTCGAAATTTCATTATACTTGAGATTTCGTATACTCGAAATTTTAGTATACTTGAAACGTCGACGCAACTCGAAATTCCATTATACTTGAAACATCGACGCAACTCGAAATTTCATTATACTTGTGATTTCGTATACTCGAAATTTTAGAATACTTGAAACGTCGACGCAACTCGAAATTTCATTATACTTAAGATTTCGTATACTCGAAATTTTAGTATACTTGAAACGTCGACGCAACTCGAAATTCCATTATACTTGAAACATCGACGCAACTCGAAATTTCATTATACTTGAGATTTCGTATACTTGAAATTTTAGTATACTTGAAACGTCGACGCAACTCGAAATTCCATTATACTTGAAACATCGACGCAACTCGAAATTTCATTATACTTGAGATTTCGTATACTCGAAATTTTAGTATACTTGAAACGTCGACGCAACTCGAAATTCCATTATACTTGAAACGTCGACGCAACTCGAAATTTCATTATACTTGAGATTTCGTATACTTGAAATTTCATTATACTTGAAACATCGACGCAACTCGAAATTTCATTATACTTGTGATTTCGTATACTCGAAATTTTAGAATACTTGAAACGTCGACGCAACTCGAAATTTCATTATACTTGAGATTTCGTATAGTCGAAATTTTAGTATACTTGAAACGTCGACGTAACTCGAAATTCCATTATACTTGAAACATCGACGCAACTCGAAATTCCATTATACTTGAAACATCGACGCAACTCGAAATTTCATTATACTTGAGATTTCGTATACTCGAAATTTTAGAATACTTGAAACGTCGACGCAACTCGAAATTTCATTATACTTGAGATTTCGTATACTCGAAATTTTAGTATACTTGAAACGTCGACGCAACTCGAAATTCCATTATACTTGAAACATCGACGCAACTCGAAATTTCATTATACTTGAGATTTCGTATATTCGAAATTTTAGTATACTTGAAACGTCGACGCAACTCGAAATTTCATTATACTTGAGATTTCGTATACTTGAAATTTTAGTATACTTGAAACGTCGACGCAACTCGAAATTCCATTATACTTGAAACATCGACGCAACTCGAAATTTCATTATACTTGAGATTTCGTATACTCGAAATTTTAGTATACTTGAAACGTCGACGCAACTCGAAATTCCATTATACTTGAAACATCGACGCAACTCGAAATTTCATTATACTTGAGATTTCGCATACTTGAAATTTTAGTATACTTGAAACGTCGACGCAACTCGAAATTTCATTATACTTGAGATTTCGTATACTCGAAATTTTAGTATACTTGAAACGTCGACGCAACTCGAAATTCCATTATACTTGAAACATCGACGCAACTCGAAATTTCATTATACTTGAGATTTCGTATACTTGATATTTCATTATACTTGAAACATCGACGCAACTCGAAATTTCATTATACTTGAGATTTCGTATATTCGAAATTTTATTATACTTGAAACGTCGACGCAACTCGAAATTCCATTATACTTGAAACATCGACGCAACTCGAAATTTCATTATACTTGAGATTTCGTATATTCGAAATTTTATTATACTTGAAACTTCGACGCAACTCGAAATTTTATTATACTTGAGATTTCGTATATTCGAAATTTTAGTATACTTGAAACGTCGACGCAACTCGAAATTCCATTATACTTGAAACATCGACGCAACTCGAAATTTCATTATACTTGAGATTTCGTATATTCGAAATTTTAGTATACTTGAAACGTCGACGCAACTCGAAATTTCATTATACTTGAGATTTCGTATATTCGAAATTTTAGTATACTTGAAACGTCGACGCAACTCGAAATTCCATTATACTTGAAACATCGACGCAACTCGAAATTTCATTATTCTTGAGATTTCGTATATTCGAAATTTTAGTATACTTGAAACGTCGACGCAACTCGAAATTTCATTATACTTGAGATTTCGTATACTTGAAATTTTAGTATACTTGAAACGTCGACGCAACTCGAAATTCCATTATACTTGAAACATCGACGCAACTCGAAATTTCATTATACTTGAGATTTCGTATACTTGAAATTTTAGTATACTTGAAACGTCGACGCAACTCGAAATTCCATTATACTTGAAACATCGACGCAACTCGAAATTTCATTATACTTGAGATTTCGTATACTTGATATTTCATTATACTTGAAACATCGACGCAACTCGAAATTTCATTATATTTGAGATTTCGTATATTCGAAATTTTAGTATACTTGAAACGTCGACGCAACTCGAAATTTCATTATACTTGAGATTTCGTATATTCGAAATTTTATTATACTTGAAACGTCGACGCAACTCGAAATTCCATTATACTTGAAACATCGACGCAACTCGAAATTTCATTATACTTGAGATTTCGTATATTCGAAATTTTAGTATACTTGAAACGTCGACGCAACTCGAAATTTCATTATACTTGAGATTTCGTATATTCGAAATTTTAGTATACTTGAAACGTCGACGCAACTCGAAATTCCATTATACTTGAAACATCGACGCAACTCGAAATTTCATTATTCTTGAGATTTCGTATATTCGAAATTTTAGTATACTTGAAACGTCGACGCAACTCGAAATTTCATTATACTTGAGATTTCGTATACTTGAAATTTTAGTATACTTGAAACGTCGACGCAACTCGAAATTCCATTATACTTGAAACATCGACGCAACTCGAAATTTCATTATACTTGAGATTTCGTATACTTGAAATTTTAGTATACTTGAAACGTCGACGCAACTCGAAATTCCATTATACTTGAAACATCGACGCAACTCGAAATTTCATTATACTTGAGATTTCGTATACTTGATATTTCATTATACTTGAAACATCGACGCAACTCGAAATTTCATTATATTTGAGATTTCGTATATTCGAAATTTTAGTATACTTGAAACGTCGACGCAACTCGAAATTTCATTATACTTGAGATTTCGTATATTCGAAATTTTATTATACTTGAAACGTCGACGCAACTCGAAATTCCATTATACTTGAAACATCGACGCAACTCGAAATTTCATTATACTTGAGATTTCGTATATTCGAAATTTTAGTATACTTGAAACGTCGACGCAACTCGAAATTTCATTATACTTGAGATTTCGTATATTCGAAATTTAAGTATACTTGAAACGTCGACGCAACTCGAAATTCCATTATACTTGAAACATCGACGCAACTCGAAATTTCATTATACTTGAGATTTCGTATATTCGAAATTTTAGTATACTTGAAACGTCGACGCAACTCGAAATTTCATTATACTTGAGATTTCGTATACTTGAAATTTTAGTATACTTGAAACGTCGACGCAACTCGAAATTCCATTATACTTGAAACATCGACGCAACTCGAAATTTCATTATACTTGAGATTTCGTATACTTGAAATTTTAGTATACTTGAAACGTCGACGCAACTCGAAATTCCATTATACTTGAAACATCGACGCAACTCGAAATTTCATTATACTTGAGATTTCGTATACTCGAAATTTTAGTATACTTGAAACGTCGACGCAACTCGAAATTCCATTATACTTGAAACATCGACGCAACTCGAAATTTCATTATACTTGAGATTTCGCATACTTGAAATTTTAGTATACTTGAAACGTCGACGCAACTCGAAATTTCATTATACTTGAGATTTCGTATACTCGAAATTTTAGTATACTTGAAACGTCGACGCAACTCGAAATTCCATTATACTTGAAACATCGACGCAACTCGAAATTTCATTATACTTGAGATTTCGTATACTCGAAATTTTAGAATACTTGAAACGTCGACGCAACTCGAAATTTCATTATACTTGAGATTTCGTATAGTCGAAATTTTAGTATACTTGAAACGTCGACGTAACTCGAAATTCCATTATACTTGAAACATCGACGCAACTCGAAATTCCATTATACTTGAAACATCGACGCAACTCGAAATTTCATTATACTTGAGATTTCGTATACTCGAAATTTTAGAATACTTGAAACGTCGACGCAACTCGAAATTTCATTATACTTGAGATTTCGTATACTCGAAATTTTAGTATACTTGAAACGTCGACGCAACTCGAAATTCCATTATACTTGAAACATCGACGCAACTCGAAATTTCATTATACTTGAGATTTCGTATATTCGAAATTTTAGTATACTTGAAACGTCGACGCAACTCGAAATTTCATTATACTTGAGATTTCGTATACTTGAAATTTTAGTATACTTGAAACGTCGACGCAACTCGAAATTCCATTATACTTGAAACATCGACGCAACTCGAAATTTCATTATACTTGAGATTTCGTATACTCGAAATTTTAGTATACTTGAAACGTCGACGCAACTCGAAATTCCATTATACTTGAAACATCGACGCAACTCGAAATTTCATTATACTTGAGATTTCGCATACTTGAAATTTTAGTATACTTGAAACGTCGACGCAACTCGAAATTTCATTATACTTGAGATTTCGTATACTCGAAATTTTAGTATACTTGAAACGTCGACGCAACTCGAAATTCCATTATACTTGAAACATCGACGCAACTCGAAATTTCATTATACTTGAGATTTCGTATACTTGATATTTCATTATACTTGAAACATCGACGCAACTCGAAATTTCATTATACTTGAGATTTCGTATATTCGAAATTTTATTATACTTGAAACGTCGACGCAACTTTAAATTCCATTATACTTGAAACATCGACGCAACTCGAAATTTCATTATACTTGAGATTTCGTATATTCGAAATTTTATTATACTTGAAACTTCGACGCAACTCGAAATTTTATTATACTTGAGATTTCGTATATTCGAAATTTTAGTATACTTGAAACGTCGACGCAACTCGAAATTCCATTATACTTGAAACATCGACGCAACTCGAAATTTCATTATACTTGAGATTTCGTATATTCGAAATTTTAGTATACTTGAAACGTCGACGCAACTCGAAATTTCATTATACTTGAGATTTCGTATATTCGAAATTTTAGTATACTTGAAACGTCGACGCAACTCGAAATTCCATTATACTTGAAACATCGACGCAACTCGAAATTTCATTATTCTTGAGATTTCGTATATTCGAAATTTTAGTATACTTGAAACGTCGACGCAACTCGAAATTTCATTATACTTGAGATTTCGTATACTTGAAATTTTAGTATACTTGAAACGTCGACGCAACTCGAAATTCCATTATACTTGAAACATCGACGCAACTCGAAATTTCATTATACTTGAGATTTCGTATACTTGAAATTTTAGTATACTTGAAACGTCGACGCAACTCGAAATTCCATTATACTTGAAACATCGACGCAACTCGAAATTTCATTATACTTGAGATTTCGTATACTTGATATTTCATTATACTTGAAACATCGACGCAACTCGAAATTTCATTATATTTGAGATTTCGTATATTCGAAATTTTAGTATACTTGAAACGTCGACGCAACTCGAAATTTCATTATACTTGAGATTTCGTATATTCGAAATTTTATTATACTTGAAACGTCGACGCAACTCGAAATTCCATTATACTTGAAACATCGACGCAACTCGAAATTTCATTATACTTGAGATTTCGTATATTCGAAATTTTAGTATACTTGAAACGTCGACGCAACTCGAAATTTCATTATACTTGAGATTTCGTATATTCGAAATTTAAGTATACTTGAAACGTCGACGCAACTCGAAATTCCATTATACTTGAAACATCGACGCAACTCGAAATTTCATTATACTTGAGATTTCGTATATTCGAAATTTTAGTATACTTGAAACGTCGACGCAACTCGAAATTTCATTATACTTGAGATTTCGTATACTTGAAATTTTAGTATACTTGAAACGTCGACGCAACTCGAAATTCCATTATACTTGAAACATCGACGCAACTCGAAATTTCATTATACTTGAGATTTCGTATACTTGAAATTTTAGTATACTTGAAACGTCGACGCAACTCGAAATTCCATTATACTTGAAACATCGACGCAACTCGAAATTTCATTATACTTGAGATTTCGTATACTCGAAATTTTAGTATACTTGAAACGTCGACGCAACTCGAAATTCCATTATACTTGAAACATCGACGCAACTCGAAATTTCATTATACTTGAGATTTCGCATACTTGAAATTTTAGTATACTTGAAACGTCGACGCAACTCGAAATTTCATTATACTTGAGATTTCGTATACTCGAAATTTTAGTATACTTGAAACGTCGACGCAACTCGAAATTCCATTATACTTGAAACATCGACGCAACTCGAAATTTCATTATACTTGAGATTTCGTATACTTGATATTTCATTATACTTGAAACATCGACGCAACTCGAAATTTCATTATACTTGAGATTTCGTATATTCGAAATTTTATCATACTTGAAACGTCGACGCAACTCGAAATTCCATTATACTTGAAACATCGACGCAACTCGAAATTTCATTATACTTGAGATTTCGTATATTCGAAATTTTAGTATACTTGAAACGTCGACGCAACTCGAAATTCCATTATACTTGAAACATCGACGCAACTCGAAATTTCATTATACTTGAGATTTCGTATACTTGAAATTTTAGTATACTTGAAACGTCGACGCAACTCGAAATTCCATTATACTTGAAACATCGACGCAACTCGAAATTTCATTATACTTGAGATTTCGTATACTCGAAATTTTAGTATACTTGAAACGTCGACGCAACTCGAAATTCCATTATACTTGAAACATCGACGCAACTCGAAATTTCATTATACTTGAGATTTCGCATACTTGAAATTTTAGTATACTTGAAACGTCGACGCAACTCGAAATTTCATTATACTTGAAACATCGACGCAACTCGAAATTTCATTATACTTGAGATTTCGTATACTCGAAATTTTAGTATACTTGAAACGTCGACGCAACTCGAAATTCCGTTATACTTGAAACGTCGACGCAACTCGAAATTTCATTATACTTGAGATTTCGTATACTTGAAATTTCATTATACTTGAAACATCGACGCAACTCGAAATTTCATTATACTTGTGATTTCGTATACTCGAAATTTTAGAATACTTGAAACGTCGACGCAACTCGAAATTTCATTATACTTAAGATTTCGTATACTCGAAATTTTAGTATACTTGAAACGTCGACGCAACTCGAAATTCCATTATACTTGAAACATCGACGCAACTCGAAATTTCATTATACTTGAGATTTCGTATACTCGAAATTTTAGAATACTTGAAACGTCGACGCAACTCGAAATTTCATTATACTTGAGATTTCGTATATTCGAAATTTTAGTATACTTGAAACGTCGACGCAACTCGAAATTCCATTATACTTGAAACATCGACGCAACTCGAAATTTCATTATACTTGAGATTTCGTATATTCGAAATTTTAGTATACTTGAAACGTCGACGCAACTCGAAATTTCATTATACTTGAGATTTCGTATACTTGAAATTTAAGTATACTTGAAACGTCGACGCAACTCGAAATTCCATTATACTTGAAACATCGACGCAACTCGAAATTTCATTATACTTGAGATTTCGTATACTCGAAATTTTAGTATACTTGAAACGTCGACGCAACTCGAAATTCCATTATACTTGAAACGTCGACGCAACTCGAAATTTCATTATACTTGAGATTTCGTATACTTGAAATTTCATTATACTTGAAACATCGACGCAACTCGAAATTTCATTATACTTGTGATTTCGTATACTCGAAATTTTAGAATACTTGAAACGTCGACGCAACTCGAAATTTCATTATACTTGAGATTTCGTATACTCGAAATTTTAGTATACTTGAAACGTCGACGTAACTCGAAATTCCATTATACTTGAAACATCGACGCAACTCGAAATTCCATTATACTTGAAACATCGACGCAACTCAAAATTTCATTATACTTGAGATTTCGTATACTCGAAATTTTAGAATACTTGAAACGTCGACGCAACTCGAAATTTCATTATACTTGAGATTTCGTATACTCGAAATTTTAGTATACTTGAAACGTCGACGCAACTCGAAATTCCATTATACTTGAAACATCGACGCAACTCGAAATTTCATTATACTTGAGATTTCGTATATTCGAAATTTTAGTATACTTGAAACGTCGACGCAACTCGAAATTTCATTATACTTGAGATTTCGTATACTTGAAATTTTAGTATACTTGAAACGTCGACGCAACTCGAAATTCCATTATACTTGAAACATCGACGCAACTCGAAATTTCATTATACTTGAGATTTCGTATACTCGAAATTTTAGTATACTTGAAACGTCGACGCAACTCGAAATTCCATTATACTTGAAACATCGACGCAACTCGAAATTTCATTATACTTGAGATTTCGTATACTCGAAATTTTAGTATACTTGAAACGTCGACGCAACTCGAAATTCCATTATACTTGAAACATCGACGCAACTCGAAATTTCATTATACTTGAGATTTCGCATACTTGAAATTTTAGTATACTTGAAACGTCGACGCAACTCGAAATTTCATTATACTTGAAACATCGACGCAACTCGAAATTTCATTATACTTGAGATTTCGTATACTCGAAATTTTAGTATACTTGAAACGTCGACGCAACTCGAAATTCCGTTATACTTGAAACGTCGACGCAACTCGAAATTTCATTATACTTGAGATTTCGTATACTTGAAATTTCATTATACTTGAAACATCGACGCAACTCGAAATTTCATTATACTTGTGATTTCGTATACTCGAAATTTTAGAATACTTGAAACGTCGACGCAACTCGAAATTTCATTATACTTGAAACATCGACGCAACTCGAAATTTCATTATACTTGAGATTTCGTATACTCGAAATTTTAGAATACTTGAAACGTCGACGCAACTCGAAATTTCATTATACTTGAGATTTCGTATACTCGAAATTTTAGTATACTTGAAACGTCGACGCAACTCGAAATTCCATTATACTTGAAACATCGACGCAACTCGAAATTTCATTATACTTGAGATTTCGTATATTCGAAATTTTAGTATACTTGAAACGTCGACGCAACTCGAAATTTCATTATACTTGAGATTTCGTATACTTGAAATTTAAGTATACTTGAAACGTCGACGCAACTCGAAATTCCATTATACTTGAAACATCGACGCAACTCGAAATTTCATTATACTTGAGATTTCGTATACTCGAAATTTTAGTATACTTGAAACGTCGACGCAACTCGAAATTCCATTATACTTGAAACGTCGACGCAACTCGAAATTTCATTATACTTGAGATTTCGTATACTTGAAATTTCATTATACTTGAAACATCGACGCAACTCGAAATTTCATTATACTTGTGATTTCGTATACTCGAAATTTTAGAATACTTGAAACGTCGACGCAACTCGAAATTTCATTATACTTGAGATTTCGTATACTCGAAATTTTAGTATACTTGAAACGTCGACGTAACTCGAAATTCCATTATACTTGAAACATCGACGCAACTCGAAATTCCATTATACTTGACACATCGACGCAACTCGAAATTTCATTATACTTGAGATTTCGTATACTCGAAATTTTAGAATACTTGAAACGTCGACGCAACTCGAAATTTCATTATACTTGAGATTTCGTATACTCGAAATTTTAGTATACTTGAAACGTCGACGCAACTCGAAATTCCATTATACTTGAAACATCGACGCAACTCGAAATTTCATTATACTTGAGATTTCGTATATTCGAAATTTTAGTATACTTGAAACGTCGACGCAACTCGAAATTTCATTATACTTGAGATTTCGTATACTTGAAATTTTAGTATACTTGAAACGTCGACGCAACTCGAAATTCCATTATACTTGAAACATCGACGCAACTCGAAATTTCATTATACTTGAGATTTCGTATACTCGAAATTTTAGTATACTTGAAACGTCGACGCAACTCGAAATTCCATTATACTTGAAACATCGACGCAACTCGAAATTTCATTATACTTGAGATTTCGTATACTTGATATTTCATTATACTTGAAACATCGACGCAACTCGAAATTTCATTATACTTGAGATTTCGTATATTCGAAATTTTATTATACTTGAAACGTCGACGCAACTCGAAATTCCATTATACTTGAAACATCGACGCAACTCGAAATTTCATTATACTTGAGATTTCGTATATTCGAAATTTTAGTATACTTGAAACGTCGACGCAACTCGAAATTTCATTATACTTGAGATTTCGTATATTCGAAATTTTAGTATACTTGAAACGTCGACGCAACTCGAAATTCCATTATACTTGAAACATCGACGCAACTCGAAATTTCATTATACTTGAGATTTCGTATATTCGAAATTTTAGTATACTTGAAACGTCGACGCAACTCGAAATTTCATTATACTTGAGATTTCGTATACTTGAAATTTTAGTATACTTGAAACGTCGACGCAACTCGAAATTCCATTATACTTGAAACATCGACGCAACTCGAAATTTCATTATACTTGAGATTTCGTATACTCGAAATTTTAGTATACTTGAAACGTCGACGCAACTCGAAATTCCATTATACTTGAAACATCGACGCAACTCGAAATTTCATTATACTTGAGATTTCGTATATTCGAAATTTTAGTATACTTGAAACGTCGACGCAACTCAAAATTTCATTATACTTGAGATTTCGTATATTCGAAATTTTAGTATACTTGAAACGTCGACGCAACTCGAAATTCCATTATACTTGAAACATCGACGCAACTCGAAATTTCATTATACTTGAGATTTCGTATATTCGAAATTTTAGTATACTTGAAACGTCGACGCAACTCGAAATTTCATTATACTTGAGATTTCGTATACTTGAAATTTTAGTATACTTGAAACGTCGACGCAACTCGAAATTCCATTATACTTGAAACATCGACGCAACTCGAAATTTCATTATACTTGAGATTTCGTATATTCGAAATTTTAGTATACTTGAAACGTCGACGCAACTCGAAATTTCATTATACTTGAGATTTCGTATATTCGAAATTTTAGTATACTTGAAACGTCGACGCAACTCGAAATTCCATTATACTTGAAACATCGACGCAACTCGAAATTTCATTATACTTGAGATTTCGTATATTCGAAATTTTAGTATACTTGAAACGTCGACGCAACTCGAAATTTCATTATACTTGAGATTTCGTATACTTGAAATTTTAGTATACTTGAAACGTCGACGCAACTCGAAATTCCATTATACTTGAAACATCGACGCAACTCGAAATTTCATTATACTTGAGATTTCGTATACTTGAAATTTTAGTATACTTGAAACGTCGACGCAACTCGAAATTCCATTATACTTGAAACATCGACGCAACTCGAAATTTCATTATACTTGAGATTTCGTATACTCGAAATTTTAGTATACTTGAAACGTCAACGCAACTCGAAATTCCATTATACTTGAAACATCGACGCAACTCGAAATTTCATTATACTTGAGATTTCGTATACTTGATATTTCATTATACTTGAAACATCGACGCAACTCGAAATTTCATTATACTTGAGATTTCGTATACTCGAAATTTTAGAATACTTGAAACGTCGACGCAACTCGAAATTTCATTATACTTGAGATTTCGTATACTCGAAATTTTAGAATACTTGATACATCGACGCAACTCGAAATTTCATTATACTTGAGATTTCGTATATTTGACATTTTAGTATACTTGAAACATCGACGCAACTCGAAATTTCTTTATATTTGAAATTTAGTACAATTGTTAACATTTTCGTATAAGCGGTTATTTTACCGACGTCAACTCGCAGAAATAGTCTTTAAAAAATATTAGGGATATGGCGTGACTCGCGAAACTTGAATAAATATAACAAGTATGATGTTTCCTTCATTTTCGTTAATATTTCCTGCCCTCTTTTTCCAGGGACAATATACATTATAAAGGGACTTTAGAAAAACTACTGAAAAAATTCTACTAACAGAAAAATGTTCAAATAAATATGTAGCTACCATTAAAAATATAGGTGTAGCTTTTGAAAAAAAGTTAGAGGAATTTATGTAGTAATTGTCATAACAACTAATAAGTGCAGGACAGCAATAGTGTAATTAGTGAAAAGCAATCATGTACATGATAAAATAGCATTAAGAGTAATAGGGAGTTTACAGTATGACGTGCCACTACGTCATCCGTGCTTTTTCCTATTGATAAAAAATTTCCCCCCACAATGGCGGCCATGCTCAAAGCTACGGAGTGATATTTCCCTATTCTTCAGTGAAGTATATCTTGTCGTACACCTTATTCCTTGGTAGAAACCTGGTCATGCTTGCTGATTATACGGATACCGAAACACGGACAACCGTGGATATTTACAAAACTTCATTCAATTCACGCAAGCCTTGGCATAATTAAGTGACACACATATTCAAGCTTTAATAATCAATTTCTCCATTGGTATTTCAGAAAGTTTCAGTATGTATAAGTTCAGTGAACCATACGAAGTTTTGCGGGTGACTTTAATACCGCTTTATCTCAAAATGGCCTATGATTCTTCCTAAAAAACATGAAAATTGGTTAAATGTCCATCTCCCTAGTTGTTTGAAATGAGCAATTATGAAATCTGGTGGAGTTGAAACCAGTCCCTTTACCCATTAGACAGAAAATATGTCATAGTAGTAGATGTGGGTAAATTTCAGTATAAGCTGCAACACTCTATGAAAGGCGTAACATTTCGAGTAGCTGTTTGTAGAGATATAACATTTCAATTGCCATTATTCAGTAGATTCCCGTATTAAGATAAGCTAATAGTTCCGGCAGTGGCTTCGCTAGAGGTAGGCTCTAAGTTGGCATAAGCTATAGCCTACGCTTAGGGGTCTCAAGGACTCGGCAGTCTCAAAATTGTTTCTAAAAGGGACCTTAAAATATCCCAAAATGGATCACAATTTGCAAAATCACTCTTGTGTTGAATACAGTTAAACAATTTTAATACCAAATATTAAAATTTTACATAAATGAACTTGTAACTGTTGCTCGTTTCTTCACGTCAAATTGTTCGTGAGAGGCATTTGTTTGCCAGCCTACGTGTGAAATAATCTTAGCGACACCATTGATCAGCAATAATAATGATAATCTTTTGCTTGCTCAATTTTTACCCAACAGCCCTAAATTTGTGTACCCATCGCTAAAACCGACACGGTTTAGTCCATCCCTGGACTAAAAAACTACACGTACTCCTTCGAATTGAATAATTTCTCACTTCATGCTCAATGTTAAAAAAGGTTTTTAAAATTTCCATCTGATGAATATCATAAGTAAATGAATCAAAGTTATCGAATCGGTATATCTCTCACACTAAGTGCATTTTCCTAGAGTTCGGTGTTTATGTTTATGATGCGCTTATCTGAAAAAAAAACTGTTCTCTATATTTGTTGTCCCGTTGGTTACAAAAACCAGATAGCCATAGGTCAGATGAAAAAAGTGCGGGGAGCCAGCGAAATCATATTGTTTATGGGAAATATATCTGATAAGAGAAACAGTAACAAGTTTGCCTTTTTGAGGGAAATTGTTAGAAGCTGAAGGTCTAAAAAGGGTGAAGGTACATATTCAAATGGTTCTAAATCAATAAATTATATATTAGTTTGTGCTTTGAAAAGAAAGGATTTCAGTGAACTCGAATTAACGTTCAAAATCTCATGTCTAACGAAACACTCAGAATTTAATATGTGTACCACATGAAGTGTTACCAAACGTTGACTAACAAAGACAAAATTGAATGAGCCCAAAAAAAATTTAATACTGCGTAGGTCAAAGGGAATATTTCGACCGCCATTTCTACAGGGGTAAGTAAATGATCTAGCCAGGAATGTTTGGTAAGGTAGGCAAAATAAGATTTTTGGGCCCCTTAGAAGAATTTTGGGGCCCCTATTATATTTTTTCTAAATCTATAAAAATATGTTTATTCGCCTTCAAGATTTCGATTTTAAGTGTAGTGGGGGGTGCATGACGAACAAAAAAAGTCTAAACAACGGTAAAACGAGTCCAAATATAATAGAACTGGTTTTATTAAGTAGGAGATACAATGAAAGGTTCTAAATACGTAATCGAAAATTGTTTCATTGTCATTTATAAATAATTTTGAGGCCCTTTCTTAATCAAATTACGGCGCCTTATATGAAGATTTTAGGACTAGTAGATTTTTATCTTCCAACGTTAAGGAAAATATATTTTAAAACTATGGCCTCTCCTATAACTTCGGTTCATTATTTTTGTAAATATGTATAACAGCTTGAGAAAGGTGAGGAAAATCGATTGAAATTATTTTAGAACATTTATAAATGCACTTTAATGTTTTTCTTTTTAAAAAAAATCAAATAAATATCTCTTAAAGGGAGTATAAAGTGCCTCATGGTGGATCAACAAATTTATCGTTTCTGTTACCAGGTTTAACAGAAACTAGTAGTTATTGCACTAGTTACGTTCAAAACCAGACGTAGCGCATGTTAACAGATGCTTTATCGATTTAGTTTCTATTCCCTTTAAAGGCCTAGCTTTTTTTTAATGATAAAAATTACAGGAAGGTCATAACCATCTTTGAAAAATATCCAAATGAAATTCAAATCTACCGCCAAACTGATATTAAGAGTAAAAATCATTAGGATGGAGACAGCTCCGTTGGAAAAATAACAAACTTTGGTCAGCTGACTAGACTGAGGGATAAGATTATCAAAATTACAATAATATAGAAAGTTTTACTCTTGTGGAAAATTCTTACAGCTGAAACCTAGATAAATGTCTCTGGAACGGGCCCTAAAAAGTATAGTATAATTGCCTATTGTAAATAATATTGCTTTATTGATTTGTTCTTATGAAATTATTTTGAACTATGGACTCTTACTCCACGGGTCCGAAGGATGAAAATATTATAAAAACATTTGACACTTGTTAAAGCCAATATAAGGGTAGGAAAACATTCAGTTTTCCACACGTGAAAGATAATTTCTTAAGAAACACATTTTTCTTGATAGTGAATGCGTTGTTTTTTTAGGGGTTTACCAAAGTGTTTAAGAAGATGGGCCATTAGCCAAACACTTTAACCGAAATTGGACTTCATATTGGCCATTTTCAGGAAACATTTGTGACCGTAATTAACACTCATTATACCTTATTTAATTTATTGTCAAAATCATATAAAACACAATGATTATTTCAAAAATCTTAATCGAATCCAGCTAGCGACGTTGAAAAACCTTTACTAGTGACCTCCCGTATATTATAGAAACACCTATTGTTTTAGATGAGGTGCATTGTTTCAGAATAAATCTGTGTTCAAGAGCCGCTTACCGTTGTTGAAATTCTTAGTGACGGCTCCGAGCAGGTTAGCGATGTTAATATGTTTTTCTAATTGAGTTAGTATTTTCAGTTCCGCCAACAGCGCTGATCGTTGCAAAGGGTTAGCGAAATCTAAAATTAAAAAGCATCAGAAAGTTAAATACATATTTATCCTTATATTAATCGAAATAGTTTTAACTATTTCATCACCATTTGTAAGTTATGTATATGCTATGACATTCATCTGGTATCTTTAAGATCAGTTCGTATAAGTGCTTCACTTATACTCAAATCGTTAAAGGAAACCACTAAAAAAATTCATGTGCATGTACACCTAGTACTCGATCCATAATCCCAACTTAAAATTAGCTTCTTTATTTAATAAGAGCAGTTAATCTTTTCTTTGCGTTAGTTTACAGTACCCCGAAAAAATGTTTAGTTAAAACATTATTATTCGAAAGGGAAAAACAAAATATGGCATTTTATTTACCTTTTAATGTTTTTACAGCTACATCTGAAACCGCCTCTTTGGTGATTCCCAGAGCTCTACCATTGATGACTTTCCCGAAAGCGCCTTGTCCTAAAAGGTTGCAGAATTCAAGTCTGTCCTTCGAGAATTCCCATTTCTCATCGTAAAACTGCAAATTCGGATGTGGTTCCACGACCTCATTTTCAAATCCCCGCTTAGAATTGCCAATACTGCGGCCGATTCTATCCCGCCTTTGTTTCTATTTCCATATAATATATATTAATTATATAATTATTAAAAATCATTAAAATTTTTCACAATTCAATGGCAGTCATCTGTTGTTATTTAGTTAATCTCTTAAAATTCAAAGAAAACTGTTATTTTCTAATTTATGGTTTAACGTAAAAGCTTTAAACAATAGCAAGAGTATCGAAAATGGAGCTTAGTTTTTGTATTTTCGTATAACTAGAATTTAAAGCTAATTGTTGTTAGATATAAATGGTTTTCACCAAAGTCCAAGACTTGCAAAACGTTTTAAACGAAAATTTGTTCGCGCATCCTCATTGAACAATTATTATACCCCTCTTAAACGAAAATCCGCTGCTGTCAGAGCCATGTATAAGGCGAGAATAACGAGTAATGTGTAGGTGATGATTTTCCATGAAGTGGAATCCGAGAACGTGTGTAATTGAACATCAAAAGTTATTTGCGGTTGGTTTTCTTCAGTAGAGTAGCATGTATACACTCCGGTCGTATTCTTTGTGACCACAAACTTCAACACGCTGACGTAATTTTCATTATGTACTTCATTGTTTTTGAACCAAGTGATATTCTGCGTACAGCATGCAACACTGTTGCTACAGTCTAGTTCGACAAATTCGCTTTCGTTAACAATCATTCGAATATGTTTCGGTAATTCTGTAATTAAATAACATACTTGGAAATTTACTGACTACCATATATTCGTATTGGGAAATTAAATAACTTATATATCTAGTCTTAATTTAAATAATTTCTGATAGCCACAATTCTCGCTCACTTTCCAGAAATAATAATTGGCTTGCTTGGAACCCAACTTTCGCTAAAAATATAGAGAAGTAAAAGGAAATCTAGTTGTGTTTCTGTGAAAGATGTACTAAGAAGGTTCGTAGCTTCTCTTTTTTTTAAACCAATAAAAGTCTAAAAATATATATTGCCGAAAATTTGGAAACCTAGATATTGCTGTTAAGTTGTGAAAGTTTTTTAATATGATGTATTGTTCTCCTATTAAATTCAAATAATTATTGTACGAATTAAAAAAATCGTTTCAATCAAGCTCTAACAGCCAAATGAAAGGGAAACATTTAATCAACAAATAAATGAAAAAGTGTCCATAGTGGCAACAAACGAGCTAAGCAAACAAGTTGTAGATCAAAAGAACAATTTCATGAAAAACCCCTGCCAAATTGATTCTGAGACAGCACAGATTTTCAATTTCTTCTGTATTATTACTTTGAAGGCTTTAATTATTCATCAATATTAATGTTTTAATTATAAAATTAGAAAATGAGATTTGTGAAAACCGTCCAATTTGGGGTTTATGTTCGACCAGCTTGAAAAAGAAACCATCTAAGATTGAGGAAATCTGTCAACTAGCAAAAGAAAACAAACAATCTTGATTAAAAAACTATGAACAGAAAGTGTTCTAACAATTATTGTCATATCTGGCAATTTTCAGCCAGCTTTGGACGAAATATATAAGTAATATAAACAGAAACGAAACTAAATTTTAAGGAACAATTTCAATACAACAATTTATGTAAATACAATGGCTTATTATACAATAGTTTTAATAGTTGGATTAATGATGGTATTTTGGCTTGCCCGAAATTTGGTGATATAAATTATATAGATATACTATGGTATGGGTATTAGCCTAGCTGATTATTTTTATTATTATTATTAAACTAAATTAACTAAGAAACGCCGTTGTAGACAAAATTTTACATTCTTTGCTGTATATCGATTTGATAATTTTCGATAACTTCGCAAATGATAAATTGATACTATTACTTTTCCTCCAATAACTTTGATAACTGTTCACAAATAGTACAGATGGTAAAAAAATGATTTTGGTAATACCGTATTTGTTTATTTTTATTGTTGTTTAAACATTTAAATTAATATAAAAGGCCTAAAAATTTATGAAGCGTATCAAGGCATAAAGTTTTATGATACTGAAGTGTTCAAAATTGGATTAATTGTACTCACAAAGGAGACTACCCGAGGTGTAACACACCGATTTCGTTTCAACTCGGGTGTTTGGTAGACCTTCATGTAACTTGAAAAACCTTAAAGGGAAATGTCTCCATAGGCAACCGTTTTGCCATGCCAACCAAAAATGATTTGACAACACAAAATGGAATTTTTCCTATGGAAAATAACATGGGAATCTGAAACACCCGAGTTTAAACAAAATCGGTGTGTTACACCTCGGGTAGTCTCCCTAAATTCATCCGAAGCCTGACTTTACCTAACCGAACTTAATTAAACGTAACCCTATATTACTTAGCCAAATTAAACTTAACAATACTATACTTAAATTGGCAATAAAACCAAGCATAAACTAAACCTAGTTTATTCGTAGACTTGTTTTTAACGTAAACGTAGTTTTTGAAACCCAGCTACAAAACAATTTTCATAATAAAAAATACAATAAAAATGTTTTTAATTATATTTTGTGAGCATGACTTTGTTTGAACGTTCCGCGGGTACCACGTTGTAGTTTTGTCCCGGCACCAAATAGGGAGGAAAACAAATCATGTCGGAAGAGGGAGAATAACATTAAGATTTCACGCGGGTTTTTAAGGTGACGGAGCTTATTGAGAGGATTAAAGGAACTATCACAACCCTAACCCTTTGGGCCCCGCCTAAATTCCATTTATCTTTCCTCTATACCCAGAAAAACGAAAACTGTCTATTAAAACAAAGTAAAAAAGTACTATATCAGGGCATCTGCATCAAAATTTTATCCATGCGAATCTCCTCCCACCTCCCCCTTAAATATATTTTGTCACAAACCTCATGATAAAAAAATGATTTCATATGTAAATATTGTTTTGTTTTAATATTACCACGAAGATAAGAATAAACTATATAAATCAAAGTCAGGCGAATCCAGGCTCTTTAGTTTAGTATTAATTAATTATTATTTTCTGTGGTCGTGGTCCGGCGAGATTTTGAAGCGTGCGAGTATAGTGGTCAATAATTTGTTATTGTGTTAATAACGTGTTTGGGTAGTGGACTGTTCACAGTCGTGTAAAGAAGGAGAGATCTCAACGATCGAGAAGTTAAAACCATAGGCACATTTTTGTTTATCTATTTACGGATAAAACCCTTATGTCCTCACCTGTTTAAAAATATAACTTTACCCTTTCGAATATCTTAACTCTTGTTAACTTAAATGTGCCGTTATAATCGTTATTTCAAAAGACGCGACAAGCAAATCCGTCTATTTCCCAGAAATTAAACTCTGTCAGCAAGAGCTAGTCTTATTTCATGGTACAATTATTAAGTCAATTAAGGTAATTGTAAGTTTGTAAGATTTTTTGATATATTGATTGTTAATATACCAAAGCACAATTAAATGATTTTACTTTAACTGCACTTACGATTTCGATTACATTCACCGTGTCGAAGGCATCGAATTTATTGGTTCGGGGTATTAGTCTAAAGTTAAGATCTTTCCCTCGAATTTAATGCGTGTGGCTATTAACGACCACTTCGGTTATTCGTCATGGTAAATCCCCATCTCTTTCAGATTTCGTCGGCTACGAACCCCCCCCCCCTAAAAATGAAAGTGTCGTAATAGAACACGTCAAATTGGGTCAACATTGTTATTCTAACTTAGTATTAATTAATTTTTTTAAAAATATATTAACTTAAGAAACTGAGATATCACTGAACTTACTAGAATTCGATGGTGATAGCGCACGGCGCGTTTGATAGGTTTGTATATTCAGTATAAATATTTCAATAAATAAACATTTCCAAATTCCTCCATACATTTTTTCCTAAAAATAAAAGGAAATAGTTAAAGATCATAGTTTACTTTTTTTAAATGAAACCTCGGCCATGCTTCAGCAGGCTTTTCCAAGCTTAAGAACTCTTGGAGGGAAAATTCAACTATATATATTATGGCGTTATTGGATTATTTAATTTTTTTTAAAAACACTTGTGGGTTAATAGTATCTTAACATCGACCTGAATTTATTTTCACCAGTAAATGGTAGTTTTTCCAAATGAAAGTTCTTTCAATGACACAAAAAAGCTAATACAGGTTGTTTCAAAAGAGTATGCAACAATTTTAAGGAGCTGTAGGCGGTGAGTTGAGAAGGATGGCTGTTTTTACCCCAATTTCCTACGATGAGTTAAATGGGCGCCGAAGAGCTTCAAAGTGTGGCCTAGCCCCTGTTAGTAGGCTGCAACAGGCGGCAAACCAAGCAGCAGGGAAATGCGAACATTTAGGTTTGGGTTCGTGTAATAGGTTAAAAAGTAATTTGTAAACAAATCGAGGTAACCAGCGTAAAACGTAAACTTGAACAGTATTGAAAGTCGTGATGGACCACGATTTCTCTTCACTTTCAAACTGCAACAATGGAGTTCACTACGGAAGAACTGGCGGATATTTATTTCGTGTATGGACTAGCGGATGGTAATTATGCGCTGGCCGCTCAACGTCTCTACCAGGAAAGATACCCGAACCGACGCATCCCCGTCTCACGCACTTTTACAAATATCCATCGTCAATGACGTGAGGCAGGCACATTCTGTATACGACTATACAAAAAAGCAAAATATAATAGTCGTAGTACATTACAACTTAAAAGTTCTCGAGTTCGTCTTAATAGATAAATGCTAAAAGATATTTTTATGGCATATGGGTGTTCCAAGTTAAATATTCATCAATCCACAATCCTAAGTATTTTACCTCAGTTATTTTTTTAGTTCTTACCATCTATGATAATTTCACTTCTATTATTTACAATTGGTTTGTTTCTAGATTTGATGATCATGTACACAGTTTTTTCTTTATTGATTTCAAGATAGCTCGATTTGAACCTGTCATTCATAGATTCCAAACGAGTATTAGTTCTTAAAGGAGAACTGTCACCAAAACCAAAATTTACGAGGTTTTTTAGCAGAACGATAGAAAACATATTAATAATTCTGTCCCTGAAATTTTAAAGTTAATGGAAAAGTATTTAAAAAGTTACGCTACTTTTTCCGCAACCTACATCAAACGGCTTCAAAAATTTCAGAAATCGCGGTTGAACCTACGTGCAACACCAAAAGAATGGAGCGGCAAAATTTTGAGAAAGGGCGGCGTGTAAGGCATATTAAAAACAAATTAAGTACATGTACAATCTACCAATATAACTAGGTTAAAAAGCAGGTAGGTTCAACCAAGCGGTTCTAAGATTCTCGAGTCGGGGGGGGGGGATGAAACACGAAATTTGGTTGCTAATAATAAATCAAATACTGGCAATATTACCTTGAATTTTTTTGTATAACCATCTTCGGACGTCCTCTATCCACTTAAATGGTTTTTAAACAATTTTAGGGTGGTAACAGTTCTCCTTTAAATAAAGATCAGGAAGATTTTTATCAGAGTCTAAATCCAGCGTATCATTTGTAAAGACTATTAAATTAAAATTTTATCTAAATAGACTAAATTATTGAGGAATAATATTGTAGATAAAATCGATCATTGTGTTAAACCACACTCTATGCTCTTTTAATTAGATACATTTTCATTCACTTTTATCTGGGTTGATCAATTGATTATGTAATTTTTAATCCAGTCGAAGTCTGTAACACGTATACCCATAAGGTTTAATTAATGAAAAAGTAATTTATGGTCAAGCAAATCAAATGCTTTTTTAGGTCAATAAAAACTTTATAGTGTATTAGAGAATAAATGGAACTTTTTAACGAAATTACATAATCGTTATTAAAAACCTCAACAAATTTTTTTGCGAAAATAGAAAGTAAAGATATTGGCCAATAATTAGAATCCTCTTTTTTACGGAGAGGAATAACTATTGATTTTTTTAGAATAGATGAATATCGACCATGTTGAAAAGATAGGTTAATTAAAAATAATAACCGGACTACAATTTGGAAGGAGACTTCTTTGATAATTTTTGGGGATACTTCATCGAATCCTGGAGCAGAGTCACTTTTTAAATTTTTAATATTTGATAACAGCTCATTTGTGTTGAAATGCAACCAAAACATGGAGTTTGGATTTCGTTTAACAAATTGACAAGAATGACTGTAGTCTTTGTTGGGATACGGTCTTGAAGCACTAAAATAATCATTAAGGCGTTTCGGGAGAATTGTTATGTTTTGTTTAGATTTTATATTTTTACCTAAATGGCCATTCCATGTCAATTCACCCAATGATGTTACCATGGGTCAAGCGATTTTTGTAAAATTTTGAACACTGTTTGGTCAGTATTAGGAACGACTAAGTCTGAGTTTTTAGCTAACAATTCTTAGTAGTTATTGAAATACGCCCTTACAACCATTAGCCCCGGTTTTTCATGTGGCGCGTTTACGTAATTCGCCCCCCTTGAATAAAAGTTGAATATCTTTCTGTCTAACCATAAAAAATCAATGCGAATTTAGTATCTAGGGTAAATTGGGGTACAGTAATCGTGTTAATATTTTTGTAAATATAAAAGTTTATGAGTTAAAGGTGAAAAAGTAGAAAATATTGTTGTTTTCAGGGGTAACGTACAAAACACTATAAGATGATGTGGAAATGTGATAAGTTAACATTTTAAGAAATATCTAGATAGATTACGTGCGGAGGATTCCAGTGATACCAAAAAACATATACTTATTTGATTTTGACGTTATTTTCCAACAGAAATACCGATTTTTGATATTTGAGGCATTCCATGTGAAATCAACACACTCAAAACCCTGACCATCTCGGATTTTAATGCAATTTTGGATATAGATAGTGTCTAGGGATTTCAAGGGTCTTTTTTTTTGCTCGGAAAAGTGTTTTTTTTCCAAAACTATTTATAGTACCGATTTCAAATTTGGAAGGTCAATTCTCTATACCGGGGGACATCAGTTTGAGAAATTTGAGCGTTTTCGGTAATGTTTTTCACCAATTTTGAAAAATTATTTTTCGACCACTAGGTGCGAGATAAAAAATTTCTATTATAAAGTTGTAGGCCGTCATCGAAAACCCTTAAAAATTGTTCACTCGACGAAAAACAACTTATTTATCAGTGAAAATTCGAGCTTGAAAAATTTACAAGTTGGTGAAGCCAAATTACGATTGTTTGAAACGATAATTGAAAAGGGAACAAGTCTAATACAAACGTAGTAGAGTTTTCACACTTGAAAAAATGTACACGTTTGGTTTTTAAATGCAGATATTTTATTCACATAAATTTTTACAAAACATTTTCAATAATATCACCATTGGCTGCAACACAGGTTTGTGCGCTGACAATTAAGTTCTCAAACGCTTTCTCTACCATTTCTGGTGTGACGTCTCGGCAAGCACTGATTATTCGTCTAATGAGTTCCTCCCTAGTTTCAATGGGCGTGGCGTATACCTTTGCTTTAACGAATCCCCAGAGAAAATAATCCAGCGGTGTTAGGTCAGGTGACCTTGCTGGCCAATGCACTGGACCATTTCTCCCTATCCACCTTTCAGGAAACTCGTTGTTGAGGTGCTCAGTTACTTGCCGGGAAAAATGCGGAGGGGCGCCATCTTGCTGAAACCACAACTGACGTCTTTCAGCCAATGGAAGGTCGTCGATTGCGTCACTCAGTTCGTTCTGTAGAAAATGTAAATACCTTTGGCCGTTGAGGTTCGTCGGCAGGAAAAAGGGACCAATCAAACGGTTTCCAACAAGTCCAACCCAAACATTGACCCGTTCAAATTGAACCTGGTGATGATATTCAAAACCCCAATGTGGGTTGATGTCAGACCAAAGATGGCTGTTTTGATGATTAAAGGGCCCATCTCTAGGAAATGACGCTTCGTCGGAGAACAAAACATGGCGCAAAAATTGTCTATCTTCTTGGACAGCATTTAGTAACCAGTTGCTAAATTCATAACGTCTTTGATGGTCTCCGTCAATTAGTCCTTGGTGGAGCGTAGCTCTGTATGGGTGATAGCGATTCTTACGAACAACCCAAATCAGCAGCGGCGTTAGCGCAACTGTGACGAGGATATGCCACAAAGTACGCGAGTACATTGTTCTCGAAGTCTAAATCCGGTTGACCCAATCCGCGAAACCTAGGTTGCAAGTTACCAAATTGATTGAAATCGTGAATTGCTCGTCTTACTGTATTTACAGATGGTGCTCCATTTGGATGTCTTTATGCGAAAATTTCAGTCACTCTTCTAAGGTTTTGCGCTGCTTCTCCATAGTAAATGGCAACTATCTCGGTACGCTCAGCTACTGAATAACGAGGCATTGTTCGAAATATTATCAAACACTGATAATAATCTCCCAAAGTTTTCCTTTAAATACCCAAGGCATGTTTAGGATTGACCTATAGCCTCGTGTTTTTTAAATCCGGTCGTTTTTTTAACCAAAGTTTCAACTGGATTAGGTAATTCGGTTTCAATTATCGTTTCAAACAATCGTAATTTGGCTTCACCAACTTGTAAATTTTTCAAGCTCGAATTTTCACTGATAAATAAGTTGTTTTTCGTCGAGTGAACAATTTTTAAGGGTTTTCGATGACGGCCTACAACTTTATAATAGAAATTTTTTATATCGCGCCTAGTGGTCGAAAAATAATTTTTCAAAATTGGTGAAAAACATTACCGAAAAGCTCAAATTTCTCAAACTGATGTCCCCCGGTATAGAGAATTGACCTTCCAAATTTGAAATCGGTACTATAAATAGTTTTTGAAAAAAAAACACTTTTCCGAGCAACAAAAAAGACCCTGTATATTCATATATAATAAATACATATATTCATATATAATAAATACATATATTCATATATAATAAATACATATATTCATATATAATAAATACATATATTCATATATAATAAATACATATATTCATATATAATAAATACATATATTCATATATAATAAATACATATATTCATATATAATAAATACATATATTCATATATAATAAATACATATATTCATATATAATAAATACATATATTCATATATAATAAATACATATATTCATATATAATAAATACATATATTCATATATAATAAATACATATATTCATATATAATAAATACATATATTCATATATAATAAATACATATATTCATATATAATAAATACATATATTCATATATAATAAATACATATATTCATATATAATAAATACATATATTCATATATAATAAATACATATATTCATATATAATAAATACATATATTCATATATAATAAATACATATAATATTTTATATATATATATATTCACTGGATACTTTATCTCTCGTTCACCAGCTCCTTTCCCCCATCCCCATTCACTGGTTACTTTATCTCTCGTTCAACAGTTGCTTTCCCCCACCCCCATTCTCCAGAATTTGTTTTGCAGATATCTGGAGATTAGATTTTACCCGTTTGCTTATCGCTTCCGAACCCGACACAAAGCTGTTGCTTGGCTCCCGCCGTTCACCCGCGCCTTTCCCCCATTGCGTTCCTCCCTTAGTCACCAGAATTTCTAATCACCAGATTCTCTCTCGTTCACCCGCTCCTTTCCCCCATTGCGTTCATTCACCGGAAGGACACAAAGCTGTTGCTTGGCTCCCGCCGTTCACCCGCTCCTTTCCCCCATTGCGTTCCTCCCTTAATCACCAGAATTTCTAATCACCAGATTCTCTCTCTCTCGTTCACTAGCAGCTTTCCCCCACCCCCATTCACTGGATACTTTATCTCTCGTTCTCCAGCTCCTTTCCCCCATCCCCATTCACTGGTTACTTTATCTCTCGTTCAACAGTTGCTTTCCCCCACCCCCATTCTCCAGAATTTGTTTTGCAGATATCTGGAGATTAGATTTTACCCGTTTGCTTATCGCTTCCGAACCCGACACAAAGCTGTTGCTTGGCTCCCGCCGTTCACCCGCTCCTTTCCCCCATTGCGTTCTTGGCTCCCTCCTTTCCCCCATTGCGTTCCTCCCTCAATCACCAGAATTTCTAATCACCAGATTTTCTCTCTCGTTCACCCGCTCCTTTCCCCCGTTTGCTTATCGCTTCCGAACCCCATAATTTCTAATCTCTAGGCAATAAAAACAAGTTATTTATATTTAATTTTTTATTTTAGAACTTTGTTATACATGTTAGTAGGTACTATCAGATATTCCATTAGATGGTTATCTTGTACATTACACAATTAAAACAAATTAAAGTAGTTAAGTTTACAGGCATTTAAATGGGGTGAAACGATCTCCTGCAACTTAATTTAATTAAAAGTTCTAACTCACGTATTTGTAGTGTTTAGCAGCAGTATCGTCTGACATACGAGGGACAGTCACAAACGTCTTCTTCTTCTTCAGGTACAGGTGAGAAGCTTTTGTCAGAGACCGTAGTTGCTTTTGGTGTCGGGGGAATGTCCCATTCTAGCGAAAGGTACTTTTTTTTTCGATGGTGAATTATCCCTAGCCGGACAGTTTGGAAAGAATCTAGCATGCTCAAGTTCTGGTACGTCTCCTGATTTCCATCCTTCTAATACGCCATGACATTTGTAACATCGTACTTCATCGCCCCGCTGAATATAGTAGAATCCAGCCTTCGCTAGTTGCTCCTTAGTGGCGTGCGGATTTTTCCAGTGACGAAACGTTTCAAGTCGATACACTTCAATGTCCATAGCTGATCTAGACCAAATACGTTCTATAGTTTCAAATGATACATTCTCTAAGCCTACATTTACCCCTAAGTCTACTAAACCTAATTTTATCAATATGGTTAAATTTCTACGCTATCTCAATATAAACGCTTTTTTCAATATGCAAATTGTTTTAAATATGTCTAAAAATATAGTCTATTACCAAGAAAAAATAGTTACTTACTTTACGGGTAGAAATCCTTTGTCGAGTTGTAGAAAAGACTGAGCGATCCGTCAGCAGGTCTTTACTCGTCAATGTGCCGAAGAGAAATGACGCGTGTAAGATTAATTTATTCCTATCTTGTTGAGAATAATTCATCACGTGATCTAAACTTCAAATATCCCTCAAATTCTATTGGCTGTCTCTCTCTCTGACAGTTTAAACTGCCTCTAATGATTGACGGCACATATTAACCCACTTGAGTATTTGGAAAAAAAACCCTTTGCTACTCGACGGAGAGTTTTGGAAATACCGCGTTGACGATATCAAAATCGAGCTCTCACTTGAAAATGTTTACGGAAAACAATCCTCTTGGAAAATTGAGTTACGTAGAAGATTGCTAAAAAATGGCTAAGTGTTATGTTTTTTCAATAATGAGTCTTATTTTTTACATTTTAAAGTATTTATTAAGAGTGAAAAATCCCATTACTACACTGACGGCATATCTTAAGTACCGGTGGAAAAAAATCCATTGCTCAAAGTTCAGTTATCTTATTAAACGTGCGCGTACACAGAAAAATGAACGAGTCACGTGATAGTAACTTAATTTCTACGCTAATCTTACCCCTACTAGGCCTAATTTCTGTCTAATACATTTCCAATATATATATATATATATATATATATATATATATATATAAAAGAATGCCTAAAAATTTCATTTTAAATATAATAAAATAGCCTAGCTGATTATTATTATTATTATAACTTACTTTTCAGCGTGACCTTCAATGACTAATCCCAATGCTAAGATTCTTTATTGAGATAACGAAAACTGTAACTAAGAATTGATTCCCATGACTACACTGACGGCATATCTTAAGTACCAGTGGAAAAAAATACATTGCTCAAAGTTCAGTTATCTTATTAATCGGGTGCGCGCGCACAGAAAATGAAAGTCACGTGAGAATCGGTACGTCACTGAAAATAGGGGAAGTGTCATCACTAGAGTTCTTTTATCAATATATTTAATTAAGGATTATTTCAAAGTTTAGATGGCGCCATGGTTCTCAAAGCAGTAATATTAAAAGATCTCAACGGGAGGAATTGGAGAAACGCTAAAAATATTCTCCCTGAGTATAAATAAATAAGTAGTAGTAGGATTTTAAGAAAAAAATTAAATACGGAAAATCAATTATTTTATTTTAAAGGTTTTGTGATTTCCCACCAAACAATTTCAACATCTTCAATGTAGGGGCATCTCAAAAATCTTTTTCCTCTGATCTCCTAGTTTCTGCCTCTGTCTTTAGTATTTATAAATATTTTCCTATCCATAAACCATTTCCTAACTGGTGGACTTTGATAACACTAAAAGAATTGTTGGATTACCTCCAAATTTCGTCTGCTGATGACGTCACCCAGATGAGATCCTATTGAACGAGATATTTCCGAACTAATAATTATCACGTGATCAGTGGAATTAGATTTCATTTTCAAAGTAAATTGGCATTAAAATGAAAGTTGTACAATACCCAGAAATTAATTTAGTTGATACCCATGAAATGATTATAATCGACTCCCCTTAATTAATTGATTGATATAACTGATAACGAGCTCCCAGAAGTACCCATAGTAACTTTACCCGATTCTCCAGAAATGGAAATAATAGATTTAACTGATACCCAAGACCCTACCCTTTCCTTAACTACAGTAACTGATTCGCAATTGGAACGTTTAAAAGAAATGACAATGGTACGAGATTATCTTAGAGAATATCAAATCTGTTCGCCCCCTATCGTTAATTTACCAGGTTACTGCTCATTGGTTGGCGATAAAAAATCGTCACGTGTTAAATTAGGCAAATTAGAATAGCTGAAAATACATTGCGCTTACTTCGCCCTAATTTACTTCTGATACAACTTTCATAAAAATTAATCCTGTTTCGGGGCTCCCGCTAGAGGAAATCTTAGAGACTATTAACTCGGTAGAATACACTTTTTTAGAAATTGCAGATATATACTGAAATGATTATTGTTGGATAGGAAATAAAAGAATCGTGCTACGTGTCTCTCCTCGAGGGGGTTCAGGAACTAAAAGAACGCTGATTCGTATATCTAGAGATTAAATAACACTTGAGATAATCGAAACTTCAAGTCCTAAAAGTTATTTTAATCTCGGTACGGGTAAAGGGATATTTGGAATTACTATGTAATAAACCTTGTTGAGGGGGTAGTAAAATTTAGGCATAATTTCAACTTTACGCGTCAAGAGTGTCGCTAAATAGGGTTAAATCATTGTTTTTTCTAGTTAGAGAAACTTTAAGTTGTACACCGTTAATCAAAAAATATCGCAAAAATGTTTCCGTAAAGTTCAATTTCTTTTGATTCAGCTGCTAGAGCCTTACGTTTTATGAATCCGGCGTTTGTTATCAGATCCATGCTGCCAGGTGTATCTTTGTACAGGCCAGATGTCGCTAGATCCTTCAACGAATAAATATTTCACTATATTCGGATCAAAATAAATTTATTTATTTTATTTTTATACAGTTTATACAGATTTTTTCATTTTTTTTTGCCTTAATTTCAATTTTGGGAGTCGGTACCCGTTTCACCGAAGATGAAGATGCTAAGTTTTATTCAGCGTTGGGTAAATCGCCGTTTAAAAAAAACATCTAGCATTGCATTAACTTTTTCCTCCTCCTCGTCCGAGACCCCTACAATACGTCTCTCGATCTATAAAGTAAAGAAATCAAAATAATAAGCTAAACGATAATCCATACCTTCTATTCACTAGTTCAATTTATCACTGTCTCATATATCCACTATCGTACATACATACATACATACACTAACTTACTAACGCTTTAAAGTCTCAGCAAGTTTTTATGTTGTATAATCAAAGTTTTGAATCGAATAATAATAATAATAATAATAATTAGATCAAAACAAATTTCAAGCTTACGTTAATGTATTCCCTTGAGTGAGGGCCCAAACTTTGAAAAATCTTCTCAATGACGACATGGGTAGCTAGATGGGCGTCGATGTAACCTTCGTCCTCTTGCAGGTTCAATTCACGTAAATACCAGTTTTTATATTTTCTTAACATTATTTCTAACGTTCTAAACGAAAATTGTTTTTCGGTTGGCATATCCGGCTTAAAAGAAAACCTAAGAACTGCTTTAGTTACACGCATATCCACGTTATTTTCCATAGCTAATATATAGCCCTTAAACTTGCTCGTAATTACGAAGAATGTAAAAATATAGAATGCTCGCTCCTATATTTATACCAAATCAGAAATCACTTGAAATAATAACTTCATTTGGTACTTAAAAACGGAGAGATGAAGGGAGAGGTGGGAGGAGGGGTTTGGTAATTTATAAATTTTTATAATCAAATGTACCATAGCAAAAGTATATAAATAATACAAGAAGTGTACTAATTAGAATTTTCGCTCGCCAGGTAATTTCGTTTGATTTCCGTTTCGCACGGACGCAGATAACATGGTAACGCGACTACAGCGAACCGATAAAGCTAATTAATAAAATATTGTCAACCATTTGAAATTAGAAATGTTAAAACAAAACTTTTACAGATAAATCTAATTTATAAAATATTGCCAATTGAGGGTTTGCAAGTTAGTTTGATTATAGGTTTTGAGTGTTAGAAAAAACTGCGTTTCGCTACATTACACGGTGCGTTTAAGAGGTTAGAGGGAGAGCAAAGACTATTTATACGCTTCGCCTCGCTTAGATATGCATATGCTTTATTGACCTCTACAAGAGTTGCATACCTAGACCAATTAACATTTTCTATAGACTTTCGGTTTAAAGTTCGGTTAAAGGCTGAAAATAAGATAGAAGACTTAATCAATATGTTTGGTGAAATATATTTTTCTCTGGAAGTTTGTGTAAATATGACTCAATTTTCATGATGACTATCAATTAGTTTCAACTTCCACATTAACAACCAAGGCTTCAACTTCTTTATAGATATTACTTAGAAATAACGCTAAATACAGGGTTAAATTCAATTCAAATAAAAGACCATGTCAATAAAAAATAACCTTTAAAATATAAATCGCGAAGAAAATGAAGTAACGCGACTTTTAAAATTAGTATAAAATGTTTAAACCCTCTGAAAACGTGAAAATTCATATAGGACAAAACACAAATACATGTTTACTGAGCTTAGCACTCTACTTTTTCAATCCTCTATTCTCAATGGTGGCCTCTATTTTTACCATCGTCTGCTTCGTAAACTTTATGGATGCATTAGGAGGGCTCAAATTAAGCTAAGAGGGTACACTTCTTGTTTAATTTATATACTTCTAACCATATTAGAGTATCAATTTTAATTAAAGGAATTTTACTAAAAGATGAAATTCAACTTAAGTGTTGTTTTGCTATCTGAAATTCGAAAACAAAGAAGGTAGTACAGGGGATTTTAAGTATACAGCGAAATAATCATTAGTGGTATCTAATTTTTTTAAGTGCCCACATACTTCTCATCTAGTATAAAAGAGGGTCATTTTTGTACTATAAAACCATTCCATTCCTGAAATCCGCTACAGGAAAATCTGCAAAGGGATAAAAAACAAACATATATATATATATAGCTTAAATCAAATAAATAAATAAATATATTCCTTATGGATTATAAGTTCGCGAAAGGTGTGTATTATATTTAATTTCTTACATTTCGTATCATTATTTAATGATTTTTTTATTTTTTAAAAAAGTATGTCTTACTCTGAAGGTGCACTCTGGTTTTGGAGTTACAGCTTCAATTTTTGATGGCGCCCCCGCCGTGTACTTAACAAACGGTGTCAATAGTACCGTTGTCTCAGTTCAATCTTGGGATTGTCTTACTGAAAAATGGTCCTATGTCATTGACGCTCTGGGGTCACAAACAGGAATACAAATTACCCTACCAACGCCTACTATTGAGCAGTATTCGGATTGCTGTTACAACCATTACTTTCGCGTAACGTCGACAGGCGGAGAGTTTAATTGGATTCTGCAATCATTTAGTCAAAAGTATTTGCTAGATGAAATGTGTTTAACTGGGAGTTTGACACTTAGCGTACCCCAGGTAATTGCGTTCGATCAGTGTAAACCCAGAATTGATGAGCAACTTTCCGTACTTCGGCAAAATCAATCATCCATCACCACAATGTATGAAGTTCTCGAAAAAAAATTCAGAACTTTCTATAGTGTTTTCAAACCTTTGGAGAGGAGAGAGAATCCCTGTGGCTTTTTAGAACTATACAGTGGATTCCGTCTCTCAAACGACTATTCTAAGCCTTTGGAAAACCTCTTTTTAGAAAAATTCTGTGGGAATTGCACCTTTGAAATATATTCTCTAATGAATTATTGTTTGAACGATATAAAACACTTACAATTACTGTTGGGAGACATACTGTAATTTTCTAAACAATAAACAAATACGAACCATTTTCATGTTTTATTATTATTAGGAATATGGATGAAAAAAAACACATTAAATATTTATTTCAAATATCTGTAGAACCGAAGCCTCTCGATCCTCTTTCTGTATCTTCTTCAATTTGCTAATACAAACCAAAACAGGAAAATTGAAATAATAATAATAATAATTTTGGAGGGTGGAACATATCAATTTAACTCACAAGGCATTCCATAGGAACTGGCATCGAAATACATTCGCAGATAAGTTGAGCTATTCGATCGCCTCTGAAGATTTTAAATGCGTTTTTCCCGTGATTAATCAAGACAACCCCTATTGTACCAGTGTAATCTTTATCTATCACACCTGCTAAAACATCAATACCATGTTTTACGGAAAGACCCGAACGAGGGGCTAGAAATAAATAAATAAATATAAAACATGGTATTCGTTAAATAAATATATAAATATATATATATATATATATATATATATATATATATAATATTACCAATACGTCCGTAGCAGAAATCAGGTATAACTACACTTAAATCAGTTATTATTAGCTCTCTTGCCATGGGGGCTACAACATAGTTATATGCACTACATAAATTAAGACCTGCAGAACCAGGTGTTTCTCGAGTAGGCGCGCATGCATATTTTGTTAATCTTACGAATTTCAGTATTTGCTGAGGAATTTTCATTATGGACAAATATTAAAGACAAATATTAAAAAAAATATTCTAACGAGTAAAGAAGTTTCAAACACAAATGACAAGTTTTACGAAAAAATTCCTTTTATAGCGTTTAACTCGATTTAAAATTCTTTAGATACGCTACTTAAGATAATCTATGAAGTATTCTTGTAAACAGATCTTGTTATAGTGAAGATTAGTTGATTAAGCTAAGCAATTTACGAGCGACGTCCTAGCGTACTTGTAATTAAGAAAGTAAGTACTTAGTTTTACGATTTTGCTTAAAACTATGATTTTAAATCGATAAAGTGAAACACGTAAAGTGTCCCTGACCAAAATTGTTTCACATGGAGGACTACTGTTTTGATTTTGATATAACTAAATTTGATTGGTTTTCGAAAAGTGTTCTCTTCCACCCCCCTTACCCCCCAGTTTATAATTATGATGTCAGTTGTAAATTGTTTTTTTTTCGAGTATAAAAAGGGTAAACAGAAAAATTGAGAGAGATAGTATTAAGAAAACAGCCAATTCGAATTGTTTCGGAATCGGCTCGAGGGACTAAGTACGTAGAAATACCTCAATTGTAAATTCTAAACTTTGTATATATATTATATTCAATCATTCATTCATTCTTACTAATTTTATAGTAATGGATCCTATTTCCATAACTTTGGCCTCGGGAAATGAGTACGTCGGTACGACAACCGAATCTATGATTTGCTTTCACTGCGGCGAATGTACAGAAGAATTGAATGTAAGAGGTGGAACACTCTTCTTTTGCTGGGGTCGAGAGTGCGCGCATTATCAAATGGGTGTAATTTTTCGACATGGTAATGTCTTTACCAAACACATCCCCGGGCATCTTATAAAGGAGTTCCCGCCCCATCTCCGTTGTACGTACTGTGGAAGAAGAGGGTCGAAGAGAAGCCGTCGACGGGAGGAGTGCTCAGCGTTCGATTTCATGGGATGCTGTCATTACCCTAAGCCTCCCAGAGACCGAACTGTAGTTCGTTTTATAAATAAATAAATAAATAAAATTGCGAATAATTTACAAATAAATGTCTATTGACTTTTCTTCATCCTATAATATAAGTTTATTCCTAAATTTTTAAGCTTATAACAATAAGATTTCTTTAAGAGAGAGAGAAAAGAATTGCTTAAATTATTAAGTTAGGGTTATAAGTCAACATGATAACTTATAACTTTGACTTGATAAAGTAGGGTAATATATGATTCCATCTAAGTATACAAAAAAATGCTTCAATCTTTCGAGTTATTTGAGAGTGCTAAGCTCAGTAAACATGTATTTGTGTTTTGTCCTATATGAATTTTCACGTTTTCAGAGGGTTTAAACATTTTGTACTAATTTTAAAAGTCGCGTTACTTCATTTTCTTCGCGATTTATATTTTAAAGGTTATTTTTTTATTGTCATGGTCTTTTATTTTGAATTGAATTTAACCCTGTATTTAGCGTTATTTCTAAGTAATATCTATAAAGAAGTTGAAGCCTTGGTTGTTAATGTGGAAGTTGAAACTAATTGATAGTCATCATGAAAATTGAGTCATATTTACACAAACTTCCAGAGAAAAATATATTTCACCAAACATATTGATTAAGTCTTCTATCTTATTCTCAGCCTTTAACCGAACTTTAAACCGTAAGTCTATAGAAAATGTTGATTGGTCTAGGTCTGTAACTCTTGTAGAGGTCAACAAAGCATATGCGTATCTAAGCGAAGCGTATAAATAGTCTTTGCTCTCCCTTTAACCTCTTAAACGCACCGTGTAATGTAGCGAAACGCAGTTTTTTCTAACACTCAAAACCTATAATCAAACTAACTTGCAAACCCTCAATTGGCAATATTTTATAAATTAGATTTATCTGTAAGTTTTATTTTAACATTTCTAATTTCAAATGGTTGACAATATTTTATTAATTAGCTTTATCGGTTCGCTGTAGTCGCGTTACCATGTTATCTGCGTCCGTGCGAAACGGAAATCAAACGAAATTACCTGGCGAGCGAAAATTCTAATTAGTACACTTCTTGTATTATTTATATACTTTTGCTATGGTACATTTGATTATAAAAATTTATAAATTACCAAACCCCTCCTCCCACCTCTCCCTTCATCTCTCCGTTTTTAAGTACCAAATGAAGTTATTATTTCAAGTGATTTCTGATTTGGTATAAATATAGGAGCGAGCATTCTATATTTTTACATTCTTCGTAATTACGAGCAAGTTTAAGGGCTAAATATTAGCTATGGAAAATAACGTGGATATGCGTGTAACTAAAGCAGTTCTTAGGTTTTCTTTTAAGCCGGATATGCCAACCGAAAAACAATTTTCGTTTAGAACGTTAGAAATAATGTTTAGAAAATATAAAAACTGGTATTTACGTGAATTGAACCTGCAAGAGGACGAAGGTTACATCGACGCCCATCTAGCTACCCATGTCGTCATTGAGAAGATTTTTCAAAGATTGGGCCCTCACTCAAGGGAATACATTAACGTAAGCTTGAAATTTGTTTTGATCTAATTATTATTATTATTATTATTATTCGATTCAAAACTTTGATTATACAACATAAAAACTTGCTGAGACTTTAAAGCGTTAGTAAGTTAGTGTATGTATGTATGTATGTACGATAGTGGATATATGAGACAATGATAAATTGAACTAGTGAATAGAAGGTATGGATTATCGTTTAGCTTATTATTTTGATTTCTTTACTTTATAGATCGAGAGACGTTTTGTAGGGGTCTCGAACGAGGAGGAGGAAAAAGTTAATGCAATGCTAGATGTTTTTTTACACGGCGATTTACCCAACGCTGAATAAAACTAAGCATCTTCATCTTCGGTGAAACGGGTACCGACTCCCAAAATTGAAATTAAGGCAAAAAAAATGAAAAAAAATCTGTATAAACTGTATAAAAATAAAATAAATAAATTTATTTTGATCCGAATATAGTGAAATATTTATTCGTTGAAGGATCTAGCGACATCTGGCCTGTACAAAGATACACCTGGCAGCATGGATCTGATAACAAACGCCGGATTCATAAAACGTAAGGCTCTAGCAGCTGAATCAAAAGAAATTGAACTTTACGGAAACATTTTTGCGATATTTTTTGATTAACGGTGTACAACTTAAAGTTTCTCTAACTAGAAAAAACAATGATTTAACCCTATTTAGCGACACTCTTGACGCGTAAAGTTGAAATTATGCCTAAATTTTACTACCCCCTCAACAAGGTTTATTACATAGTAATTCCAAATATCCCTTTACCCGTACCGAGATTAAAATAACTTTTAGGACTTGAAGTTTCGATTATCTCAAGTGTTATTTAATCTCTAGATATACGACCCAGCGTTCTTTTAGTTCCTGGACCCCCTCGAGGAGAGACACGTAGCACGATTCTTTTATTTCCTATCCAACAATAATCATTTCAGTATATATCTGCAATTTCTAAAATAGTGTATTCCACCGAGTTAATAGTCTCTAAGATTTCCTCTAGCGGGAGCCCCGAAACAGGATTAATTTTTATGAAAGTTGTATCAGAAGTAAATTAGGGCGAAGTAAGCGCAATGTATTTTCAGCTATTCTAATTTGCCTAATTTAACACGTGACGATTTTTTATCGCCAACCAATGAGCAGTAACCTGGTAAATTAACGATAGGGGGCGAACAGATTTGATATTCTCTAAGATAATCTCGTACCATTGTCATTTATTTTAAACGTTCCAATTGCGAATCAGTTACTGTAGTTAAGGAAAGGGTAGGGTCTTGGGTATCAGTTAAATCTATTATTTCCATTTCTGGAGAATCGGGTAAAGTTACTATGGGTACTTCTGGGAGCTCGTTATCAGTTATAACAATCAATCAATTAAGGGGAGTCGATTATAATAATTTCATGGGTATCAACTAAATTAATTTCTGGGTAGTGTACACCTTTCATTTTAATGCCAATTTACTTTGAAAATGAAACCTAATTCCACTGATCACGTGATAATTATTAGTTCGGAAATATCTCGTTCAATAGGATCTCATCTGGGTGACGTCATCGGCAGACGAAATTTGGAGGTAATCCAACAATTCTTTTAGTGTTATCAAAGTCCACCAGTTAGGAAATGGTTTATGGATAGGAAAATATTTATAAATACTAAAGACAGAGGCAGAAACTAGGAGATCAGAGGAAAACGATTTTTGAGATGCCCCTGATGAGATAGCCTACATTGAAGATGTTGAAATTGTTTGGTGGGAAATCACAAAACCTTTAAAATAAAATAATTGATTTTCCGTATTTAATTTTTTTCTTAAAATCCTACTACTACTTATTTATTTATTTATACTCAGGGAGAATATTTTTAGCGTTTCTCCAATTCCTCCCGTTGAGATCTTTTAATATCACTGCTTTGAGAACCATGGCGCCATCAAACTTTGAAATAATCCTTAATTAAATATATTGATAAAAGAACTCTAGTGATGACACGTCCCCTATTTTCAGTGACGTACCGATTCTCACGTGAGTTTCATTTTCTGTGCGCGCGCACCCGATTAATAAGATAACTGAACTTTGAGCAATGTATTTTTTTCCACTGGTACTTAAGATATGCCGTCAGTGTAGTCATGGGAATCAATTCTTAGTTACAGTTTTCGTTATCTCAATAAAGAGTCTTAGCATTGGGAATAGTCATTGAAGGTCACGCTGAAAAGTAAGTTATAATAATAATAATAATCAGCTAGGCTATTTTATTATATTTAAAATTAAATTTTTAGGCATTCTTTTATATATATATATATATATATATATATATATATATATTGGAAATGTATTAGACATAAATTAGGCCTAGTAGGGGTAAGATTAGCGTAGAAATTAAGTTACTATCACGTGACTCGTTCATTTTTCTGTGTACGCGCACGTTTAATAAGATAACTGAACTTTGAGCAATGGATTTTTTTCCACCGGTACTTAAGATATGCCGTCGGTGTAGTCATGGGATTTTTCACTCTTAATAAATACTTTAAAATGTAAAAAATAAGACTCATTATTGAAAAAACATAACACTTAGCCATTTTTTAGCAATCTTCTACGTAACTCAATTTTCCAAGAGGATTGTTTTCCGTAAACATTTTCAAGTGAGAGCTCGATTTTGATATCGTCAACGCGGTATTTCCAAAACTCTCCGTCGAGTAGCAAAGGGTTTTTTTTTTTTCAAATACTCAAGTGGGTTAATATGTGCCGTCAATCATTAGAGGCAGTTTAAACTGTCAGAGAGAGAGACAGCCAATAGAATTTGAGGGATATTTGAAGTTTAGATCACGTGATGAATTATTCTCAACAAGATAGGAATAAATTAATCTTACACGCGTCATTTCTCTTCGGCACATTGACGGGAAAAGACCTGCTGACGGATCGCTCAGTCTTTTCTACAGCTCGACAAAGGATTTCTACCCGTAAATAAGTAACTATTTTTCTTTGTAATAGACTATATTTTTAGACATATTTAAAACAATTTGCATATTGAAAAAAGCGTTTATATTGAGAATTTTAGCGTAGAAATTTTACCATATTGATAAAATTAGGTTTAGTAGACTTAGGGGTAAATGTAGGCTTAGAGAATGTATCATTTGAAACTATAGAACGTATTTGGTCTAGATCAGCTATGGACATTGAAGTGTATCGACTTGAAACGTTTCGTCACTGGAAAAATCCGCACGTCACTAAGGAGCAACTAGCGAAGGCTGAATTCTACTATATTCAGCGGGGCGATGAAGTACGATGTTACAAATGTCATGGCGTATTAGAAGGATGGAAATCAGGAGACGTACCAGAACTTGAACATGCTAGATTCTTTCCAAACTGTCCGGCTAGGGATAATTCACCATCGGAAAAAAAAAGTACATTTCGCTAGAATGGGACATTCCCCCGACGCCAAAAGCAACTACGGTCTCTGACAAAAGCTTCTCACCTGTACCTGAAGAAGAAGAAAACGTTTGTGACTGTCCCTCGTATGTCAGACGATACTGCTGCTAAACACTACAAATACGTGAGTTAGAACTTTTAATTAAATTAAGTTGCAGGAGATCGTTTCACCCCATTTAAATGCCTGTAAACTTAACTACTTTAATTTGTTTTAATTGTGTAATGTACAAGATAACCATCTAATGGAATATCTGATAGTACCTACTAACATGTAAAACAAAGTTCTAAAATAAAAAATTAAATATAAATAACTTGTTTTTATTGTCTAGAGATTAGAAATTATGGGGTTCGGAAGCGATAAGCAAACGGGGGAAAGGAGCGGGTGAACGAGAGAGATAATCTGGTGATTAGAAATTCTGGTGATTGAGGGAGGAACGCAATGGGGGAAAGGAGCGGGTGAACGGCGGGAGCCAAGCAACAGCTTTGTGTCCTTCCGGTGAATGAACGCAATGGGGGAAAGGAGCGGGTGAACGCGAGAGAATCTGGTGATAAGAAATTCTGGTGATTAAGGGAGGAACGCAATGGGGGAAAGGCGCGGGTGAACGGCGGGAGCCAAGCAACAGCTTTGTGTCCTTCTGGTGAATGAGAAAAGTATCCAGTGAATGGGGGTGGGGAAAAGCTGCTGGTGAACGAGAGAGAATCTGGTGATTAGAAATTCTGGTGATTAAGGGAGGAACGCAATGGGGGAAAGGCGCGGGTGAACGGCGGGAGCCAAGCAACAGCTTTGTGTCCTTCTGGTGAATGAGAATGAAATTCTCATTCACCAGAAGCACACCCTTCTCTCTCGTTACTTTAATAATTAAGTTAATTATCGAATGGTCAGTTACATCCCAATTGATTATGACTTCAATATGACTTATATTTGATTAGTTAGTAAAACATACGTCAATCAGAGATCCAGATATTCTGGTTGGTTGTTTAACAATTTGTTTTAATTTAAAAGTATTTGTTAAGTCAATAAGTTTTTTGGAATAACATCTATCTATCTTGAGATTTATGTAAAGGTCTCTTAAAATTATTTTTTAGTATAAATTTTCCCCAATTCACAAAGGGTTTTTTCAAAAATTGTTAAAAATTATAATAAAGAGGTATCAGGAGGTTTATAAATTGTACAAACGGAAACATTTCGGATTTTAATAGAAAATATATCTACTATTACGTTAGTTATAGTTACTCTTTCAATAATTTCAACATTGATGTTATTTTTGACATAAAATCCTACACCCCCGCCCTCTCGATCAATTCTCCCTTGTCCATAAAAATTTTAACGAATAAGTAGATTAGTCCATAAAGAAAAGGGATAAAAAAGCTAAACCCTGAAAATATTGAAGAAACTTAAAACTTACTGATAGCTCGTTCCAATAGAACTTCGAGCAACCATAAGGAAGCGAAACTCGGACCAAATAGATATTCGAGTGGAAAACTAAATAAAATTAATTAATTTTTTAATTTTATTTTAAATTTTATTTAGTTTTCCACTCGAAGATCTCTTTGGTCCGAGTTTCACGTCTTTATGTATGCTCGAAGTTCTATTGGAACGATCTATCAGTAAGTTTTAAGTTTCTTCAATATTGTTTAGGGTTAAGCTTTTTTATTCCTTTTTCTTTATGGACTAATCTACTTATTCGGTATTTTTATCATCCTTTGCATTTCAGTCCATAAGTGGTTCCTTTTAACTTAACCTAAAAATTACACCCTTGAAGATGATCATAACTCTTATTTTTAAACAATGTTTCGATTGAGGTAAAAACATGTACTTTTTCTTTAGAGTGGTTAAACAATTAGCAAATAAATTTGAAAAATTTGCATTTGCACTTCTTATGATATGCGAAAGTATATAAATCATAAAAAATAATTAAAAAACAAACAGGAAAAAAGTTGGTATTTAACATGGTATAATCTTAGATAGTTGAAAATCATATTTATAGAGATTGTTGTCAATTTGAATAGAGTTGTGTTAATTCATTTGAACTTAAGGGGTAATTTTGTACGTGCAAAAGCTCGAAGATTCAAGCGCGCGGTGGACTGGATTTGGGTATAGTCTTGTTTGATGTAAATGTTCTTCCCATTTAGCTTAACATTATTTTTCAGATTATCCATTTTTATATCATATTAATCTGCTTTATACATGATAACTCTAGTTTTATTGGTCTGATACGGCCCTCTTCGAAATACTTGATAAGGTGTGACAATAATATTTAATAAAAGCGAGTTTTTAAACAAATTGGACACTTTAGTGACTAAATCTTTCCTATCGTCGTGGTTAATATCTGGGATGCCCTTATCAACTAAACTATTTCTTCTCATATGAACATCTAAATGGTCTATAAGCATTCGGTTGTGTTCTATTTTAGAGTTGGTGTCTTTACGAAGACTAGCAATTTCTTGATCCAATCTAAACTGAATTAATGGAATATCTTGTACACTATTTTGTATAGCGTCTTCAGTTACTTTCATATTAGTTTGCCACGATTCTATTTTCGTTATTGGTCACCATTTTCTTTTGAAATTTTATTAATATCGCCTAGATTATTGTTTAGCGTTATAAATTGGGAGTTAAAATTGTATTCAATATTTTTTAGTATTTTTAGTATCTCATCCATATTTGAGAAAAGTCACCAAGTACAATAAAACCAAATCTCCTGGCAGGAATTATTTTAATATATTTTTTCAAAATCTTGGTTTTCATCTAATCAGCAAAATAATTCATATTTGTGAACCTAATTATTTAAAAAAAATAGTTACAGCTTGATGTTTAGTCTTAATTTTCTTATTTTCATAAATAATATTGCAAAGGCAATTATCGATTTAAACAAAGAGTTAATTCAGGGGTCTGTCTCTACATTGAGAATGGTTAACTCGACTTTAAAATAGCAATTTTAAAACTTTTAAATCTGGGCACCCCTTATTTAAACGAACCATTAAAACCAGTCACAAATATTGAGGATATCGACTCGAATGTTTGTAAATAATGTTTCTGAAAATAGCAATACCATTCTACCGATTATATAAAATCAAATTTGTACTGTCCTTACCATTAGAAGATTAAAGCAAATAACTTATTCAAGTGTTGTTCAATCTAATTTCACATCGAAACAAATATATGTAGATCATTGAAGATCGCACTTTTATTTTAATGCTTGATGATTGAAACTCTCTACGAATCTACATCGTAATGTACGTACGTCTATGCGCCAATATTCCAGGGACTTAAGTCTTTCCGTTCTAATAGGTTTTCGCCTCATCCACGAAATTAAAAAAATTACGTCAACCTCAAAGAGCAAATTACCGTAATTTCTCAAAAAGGCGCAATATAAAACACGACACTGGTTTATCCCATAGAATTTAAATTACTATAGATAAGAATTTTTTTTAAATATAAGGTTTTTTTTTGTAAAAAAGTTCAACTAAGTAAGCTATGCGTCAGCAGCCGCTCGCTTTACCAAAAGGTGAACACCCGAATACAAATTAAACTTAACCTTTTTTCGATACACGTTATAAACAGGGTGTCTCAAATTGTTCGATCAGGTCATTTAATCTCTAAACGTAAGATATTTAAGAAAGCTTTCCCAAACACCTAAATCCGGCCTTGATTTGAAAATCTTTTTTCTCGATTATGGAGTACGAAGGCATCAAAAACTTTGAAACTCGTCAACACTTTGAAATGACTCCTTATTTTAGTTCGCATTCTTTTATACTGACTAATTTTTTTTTAAATCTACAACGGGAAAAGTGTTGAATTTTTTCGGATAAATTATCCAAAACGTAATTTTTCACCTTTGGATAATTGATGAACTTTTGCCATTAAAAAGATAGTGGAGCGTCATGAAAATCGCGAATTCGAAAAAAAAAGATAAAATTTTTACGAAAAAATATAATTTATTAGTTGGGCACACATTTCGTTTCTTTTCGTTTACAAACTTGGAATGACTTAATAATTCAGTTAATGCTCATTTTAAAATAGCCACAAAGCAGTCAATTTTGGGCGTCCCCGCAAAGTTTGGCAATTTCTTTTTACTTTTTAATATACTATTTTTAAACCTTAATATACATGTTAGAACAAACCGTTGACCTGCAAATATTGAAGTTACTGCTAACTCTTGCGGGACAAAATTTTTAAATGACAATTTTTAAGTTATTATCGAAAGCGAGTGTTCATTATTGGTTCTCGTATTCCTGTTCTCGGTAGAAACGGTTTAAGGGAAAATCTTTAAAATTATTAATTGATATGCATGTTATAATGGTGGATAAATTATCAAGACTATTTCTGATATCATTAATAAGTATTTTATTGTAGAGTTATCTCAATTATAATTAGGTACAAATAAATTAATGAATTTATTAATTTGCTGATTAAGCAAATGCATTATTAAATTTTTTTGGATATTGCGGTTTCGCTTATTCAATAAAGGAAACTATTGAGTAAATTTATAATAAAATTTCAAATTATTTTCAAAATAATTGCAAATTTTAAATTATATATTTAAAGAATTTCTTCATTTTCTGATAAATGAAATGTCCAATTACGTAAATTGCTCACTTTCTGATAAACGAAATAAATAATTCCAAATTTTTCTGAATAGAAATAATTATAATTTTATATTTAAAGAAATTATTTATTTTTGTTAAATTTGGAAAAACAATTATTTGCAAATGAAACCAATATCAGCTCTACTAATTATGGTAAATAATATTTATATATATATATATGGAATTATTACTATGTTAACGAAACAAAAAGTGAAATACCTAAATAAGCTTTTGAGAAATTTCTTAAATTTGCTTTTTATGCAAGTATTTCTTGCCCCGAAGTGAAAAATTACCAATTTGGTTACAGCTACGTTTCCGCTAACGCGCGTAATGGCGCATTCCTCTTTGTGCCCTTATGATTACCAGCGGAAAAATAGTAGCATTACACGTGCTTTGAAAAAAAATGTATTTCCTTTGACGATCGCTGTAGCTGGGTGCTTTATTGTTGAAAAGACGCCCATCTTAATCCAATTATTCAGTTTATATACGGGTTTAAATATAAAGGGTTATAAAATCTGTAACGTTAAAAGGATCCACCTATGGACTGCATTGCAAAGGATGATAATATTAGCAATTAAGTAGGTAAGTCCATTATTAAAAGGGATAAAAATATCTAAACCCTTAACAAATTTGAAGAAATTTAAAAATGCAATCCTTTATTGAAGGAACTCTATGTCTTGAAACTTGGTCACGTCTCTGTGGTTATGAAACAAGTTGTGTTTTTCCCTTAAAATGTGTTCTTTTCTCATCGAACCAAAATATCTCGTTAGTTTTCGACGGCGCTCGTTAACTTTCACATTGTCAAGTTTCATCAAGCACGGAGTGGTATAATTATTCGGTTTTGAAAAATTTCAATAAAAATTTCAAAGTTGATGAAATATCACTAAGCAGTCTCCACAGGGATGATTAAAGAAATATTATCCAAAAAAAACCGTATAATACTCATCTGATGACGAGATGCCTAGCATCTCGAAACTGGTCAGAATAAGTCATTGTTAAAATCATTGATTTTAATTAAATATTAAAATTTAAGTTTCTTCTTTTTATAATCAATATCAGCATATAAAATTTACATAAATTACTTAAGCGATAGTGTAATTTACGATAAAATAAACAATTCCCAAATTTATTTTAAGTACCAGAAGTTACATGCACCACTCCAATTAAAGAAAAGATAGGGCGGAAATTATCTTGATTGAAATGTGCACCAGTAACGTTTTGGTTTATACAACAAATGTTTATTTTTGAGTTGAGGTATATTGTATCTTTGTCGATTATTTTATTTTATCGCCCTCAAAAACACTCCTGACTCTGATAGAAATCATTAGATTGCAATCAAAAAAATAAGACTGCCATATAAATGAAATGGTAAAAATACCATTATACAGAAAATAAAGTTCACCTATTAACCAAAGTCATAAACGTGTGATTTACTTAAAAATTACAATACTAAACTTTAAGTCGTCTAGCTTATACATCATTGGACAATAGAGATATTGACCTTCGAAGTTGTATAATTAGCCATCAATTTATGCTCGTTTGTAGCATCACGGCTTTTTAATATTTTTAAATAAATATTTTTAACGTCATGAGTATTCAGTAATTTATTTATTTCGCATACAAGTCATATAAACATGACAAAAATTAGTCTCTCCTATCAATTTATTACATTGAAAACGAAAAAAAATATTTAAAAAATATTAACTATTATAAATACGGCTTTTTAACCTTGAAAATAATGATCACGACCTTGACAATAGTGATTACCTGATAAAATTGGCGAAATAAGTCCATAATGAAAAGAGATAATAAAGCTAAACCCTAAATAAATTTGAAGAAATTTAAAAACTTACTAATAGCTCGTACCGATAGGTCTTCGAGCAAACAAAAAACGCGAAACTCGGACCAAATAGATCTTCGAGTGAATAATAAAATAAAATAAAATAAAATAGCCAGAAAATCCAATCTACTTATTCGCCAATTTTATCATCCTTTACATTGCAGTCCATAGGTGGTTCCTTTTAACTTAACAATAGTGTATACCACCTTTTAATTGATCAATTTTAATAATTTGCAATAAACTAGGCTACCATTTTATAACTGCCATTTTAGAGGGAAATATTTCAATTAAGCACGAGAGAGATGTACTACCCTTTAATAGGTTAAATGGAATTGATGGTTGGACCCTGTGAAACACTTCGTGAAGTAGATGAATTCATTGTCCAAAAAAGCGTGACTGTATAACTTTCAACTGTTTTATGCACAATCATTTAAGGATGTTATGTTTTCAAGCTGGTTAATTGAAGAGTTCTTTCGTTTTCTACTTTCACCTGAATGAAAAAAGCACGAAAGGCACCTTCTAACATCAAGCGTCTGGCTTCTTAAAATTCACCCAATTTTATGAAACGAGACTCGAAATTTTATTAGATTCTGTTAGCATTGCAATTATCCTCGAAGATAATTTATTTTTAAAAGTTGGACGTTGGGACACCTATTGTCAGTTTCTATAAGATTTAAAGGAGCTTCGAAAATAATTATTTGCTTAAAATATTGAATGTTTTACAAATTGTGACGTACAGAATTTCAAGGTTCTAATTAAATTAACTTTTAGCTAAAATAATAAAATTTTGACCTATCATTATGAATGTGTATGTTTAAAAGGAACTTAAGACGTTTATATTACCGAAAAATGATAGAAATAAAATGTAATTAATTTATAATATAAGGTAGTTAATATTTGAAATACTCAATCATTGATTAATTATTAAGTATAACTCTTGTGTGATATATAATTTACAATATTTCCCTTATAAATAAACAACTTTCGTTTTTTTAAAAACTGATTTTATGTGCATAGCGTACGAAGTAAAATTACATGTTCGAAATCCAAAAATATCATTCCTGTAACGGATTGAAATTTTTGAGTTTATAATTTATCCTGGTTTTTACAAAAAAAAGGAAAATCTGAAAGACGCCGAGAGAACCTCTGTTCTATTGTCAATAATAAAATTTTCAAACCAGAAAGTAGGAGCTCTGCTTCCGAATAAGTTTGTTTTGAGGTCGATCTTCAGCGATTAAGAGAAAATGGTATTTTTTTTTTCAAATTGAGTTTTTCGTAAAGTCACCCAAAAAATAAATAGAAAAGCTGATAACGAAGTTGCTTTAAGCCGAAAAAGAATATACAGGAGTTGTAGGGGGTTACGATGAGTTGAAAGAGCGTCGGAGAGCTTCAGTAGGATGTGCCCCAATCATCAGGGTTTTTCAATGTACAGGTAGAAAGGGGGTCGGCACCGGAAGTCCCCGCTTCCTTCCCCCTTCCGGCAGGTGGCGCTGGGGGTCGACATTTTCTTCCCCCCTCGGGGTAAGTCACCGAAGGTCATTGACCTCCGCAGAGTGGCGCGCGCGCTGATTGGCTGGCGCGGGGAGCACGTGGTTACCTGCGCGCTGATTGGCTGCGCGGCGCGGCGCGGGAACCACGTGGTTACCACGCGCGTGTACTGCGCGCTTATTGGCTGACTCGAAATTGTTCAAAATGGCGCCGATTGGTTGGTGTTTTGGCGCGAAAAGGGGTCAGTACTCCTTTAAAGGAATTCCCAGGCTCTCGGGCATTGTTAAAGTGGTGACAGGTTTGATTGATTACGAGCAGGTGTTGAGCGGCGCAAATACCTTTAGTGACAATACCGAGAGAAAAACCTATTAATTATGTCATCGAATTAAATTGAGTCGCGCTGGAAATGCGTTAGTGAACAATCCTTTCGCATAGTCATGGTAGAACCGGTTCATTCCGCTTTCGTTAAGTAATTAATCATTTTGACAAATTGAATACACCTGTTAATATTCGTTAACTGTCACGCGATTATTTTGTTCTTTCCCCCCCTTACCTTGCGAGTATAAAAGAAACCGCCCAACGGTCAATTTCGCAGAAGCGACTAACAGCGCACCCACTCTCCGACGACTCAAGAAGATCAGCAAGATGGTAATTATGTTTTTGAAATTTTTTAAGCGAGATTAGTTTTTAATCTCTATATGTCTTAGGCAGCCCGAGACGACATTAAGCTCGATTATGACACTCTTCCAACAGCACCAGTGAAGTTGCCCGAAGTATACGCTAGAAAATCAAAAGTCGGCGAAGTAATTAAAAAAAATAAACCTCGACAATTATTCGCGGGGAAAGGGGCTAACCAAGACATAGAAAAATTAACAAAGAATACCACTTGGCACGATATTGTATTAGAATTCTCCGAGCTCGGAGATTTGGGCGTTAAAATAGCGACCTTTGACCAAAAAATATATATAGATATAAGGCGTTACGCCACGCACGTAGCATCCAGTCTTCCGCAACCGACTAAACAGGGTGTATGCGTTAAACTAGAATCAGGACCCCAGCTTAAAGCAGCCTTAGAAGACGTCAAGGACCTAGACGCCGTTTACCTAATTGAGGGCGATAAATTAGAAATTCGCCATAGCCAGGCCACCGGTCACACTTGCTTGACCAAAAATTCTGGTTCCTCATTTGCAAAATCGCTGACCCTATACGGCAGAAGAGACATTCACGACGTCCTGCGGTTATTGAGGGAAGTGACTCAACGCTACGACGATATTCGTAAATTACAATGACTCAAGAAGCCCCTCTCGATTTAAGCACCAGGTTTCGACCTGAGAACTATTATTCGGTTACTAAAATTATCTCTCGGACTTCCAAAAAATACAAATGTAAAACTTTAGAATTCAAGTGCGAGTTCAAAAACTTAGACGATCTCAACCACGCGCGAATAGAAACCCAATTAAACCAAATTTTCCAATCCCTATTAAACGAAATTAGCGATGAAAATCAGGGTTATAGTCGTATCAGAATAGCGGTCAGTTCGGACGAACTCGAAGAGCCCATTAATTTCCAATTTATGAACCTAAACGAGTTGACGGCCGATAGAATTTTAAGCGGTATCGAGCAGGTAGCCCAGTCCCATAAAAATTTATACTTTGAGGCCCCCCTAAAATTCGACATAATTCTTCTACAAGACACCAATATGAGTGGTAGTCGAAAAAATATTCGTAGCAGGACTATAGAGTGCTTAGATAATTATATTGAACAGGACAATACCTTTATTCCAATTCGCAATTCTGATAATCTGTGCTTTGCGAGGGCGGTAGCGGTAGGACAGTGTCTCGCTGACTACCAAGAATTAAAAAATAAAGGCCAATCCAAAAATTTTAATATGAATGATCTAGATTATATTCGTAATGTCAACCATCCAAAACAAAAAAAGCGGCCTTAGCATTACACAGATTATCAAAAGTGCCACCAGGTCCTGTTGAAATAAAAGACATTCCTAAATTCCAAAATGTCTTGCCCGATTATCAAATTATCCTACTCGATTCCGATTCCAATTTTGACCCCATTTATTTAGTACACTTTCAACCCAAACAAATCTTTCTCCTTAAATTAGGAAACCACGTTCACGTAGTGAGGTCTTACGCCGCCATGTTCGGGGGAAAAGGGTACTGTCCATTTTGTTTGAAAGTTTTTACGAATAACAAAGTAAAAAAGCAGCACAATTGCGAGGGGGGCGTTAGCTGTAAGCGGTGTCTCGTCACGAATGTTTCGCATACCGAAACTAGTCAACGTTGCGCCAACTGCTTTAGATATTTTGCGGGGAATACGTGCTTCCAAAAGCATATAGAATTAGGGACGTGCGACAAACTCAAACGTTGCCTAACTTGCGGTAAAGAGTTTGAAGGAGACCACGTATGTGATTTGAAATGTCATTACTGCAAAATTGAGCACCCGAAAAATGCGTGTTTTGTTCAACCTATCACGTTACCGGAAAATTCCACCAGAATCCTTTACTTTGATTTTGAAACTTTAGTCGACAATGACGAGATTAAACCCGTTCTGCTAATTACCGCTATGCAAGACAGTCCGTACTCTGAAACGTACGATTACCGTACCTTTACCGGCTTTAATTGCGTCGAGACGTTTTTAGATTACTTATTGGAGAGTCAGGTCGTTGCAAAAAAGGGTAAAACCAAATATTCAAAGGTCGAACCAGTTTTTAAAAACATTACGTGCATTTCGCATTTTGGATCTGGATTTGACAGTTTACTCGTATTAAAAGGAGTTCTGACCCGGCCAATAATCCCCGAAGTTATCTTTAAAGGCTGCAAACTTCTCGCGATGTTTCTTTCCAAATACAATATAAGATTTATAGATAGCTTTTCTTATTTTCCAGCCCCTCTCAGAAGCTTCTCCAAAACCTTTAATTTAAGCGAAAGCAAGGGATTTTTCCCGTATTCTTTCTTAAAAAAAGACACCTTAGACTATATCGGCGTCGTACCGGAAAAATCCTTTTTCGAAGTAGATAAATTAACCCCCGACCAATTGGCAAATTTCGACACTTGGTACGACGCCCAAAAATGTACCGTTTTTGATTTAAAAGAAGTGTTGACAAAGTACGCCATTGATGACGTCAAGCTGTTACAGAGGGGTTTTGACCGGTTCAGAAATCTTTTTAGAGAAAAGGTCAATTTCGACATTTTGGCGGGAAAAAGCGTGACTCTACCCGGAGCTTTAACCGATTTATTTTTGAGCCGGTATCTGAAACCAAATACCATAGCTATTATCCCGCCAGCAGGGTACAGGGGTAAGCATTCCGTTAAAGCTCTCAGATGGGCGGCTTACTTGGAGCAAAAAATGCACGTAAAGTTTCAAACGGCGCGATCGTTGGAGGGAGAAAAGTATTTAGCTCCTTACCACCCCGACATTTACAGCGCTGACCCTTTAATAATTGGGGAATTTTTCGGGTGTTTCTGGCACGGGTGTCCCAATCACACTGACCATAATGGGTACAATTACGAACTTAAAGAATCTAACATCAATAATTACTTAAAAACTCTCGACAAAATCGAGTTTTATCGTCAAAATTACCCCAACGCGCGTTTAATTACCATATGGGAGTGTGAATGGGACACGTTTTTAAAAGATAACCCCGAAATAAATTCGTTTTGCGACGAACTGGCTTTCTCCGATCCGATCAATTCGCGAAGCGCTCTGAGGGGTGGGCGCGTTGAAAATTTTTTACTGTATATAGAATCCACCCCCGAGAGGCCGATTAAATTTTACGATTTTAACAGTATGTATCCATCGGTCTCCATGTCCAAAAATTACCGCTACCCCAAAGGGGTCCCCGAAATCTTAACTAGCAACTTTAATTACGAACCCGATTTCTATTTCGGGCTAATCAAAGCGACTCTTCTCCCACCCCAAGATCTATATCTCCCCGTCTTGGGCTCCCTGATTGGCGATAAATTAATGTTTACGCTATGCAGAACGTGCGCCCTCTATAATCTAGCCGACTGTCGTCATACCGAGGCGGAACGCGCGATTACGGATACGTACACTACCCCCGAGTTTTATTTATCCCTTCAATATAATTATAAAGTTTTACAAATTCACGAAGTGCAGCATTATCGCGAAACTTTCGACTCTGACTGCCCCCTTTTTGACGATTACGTCAGAGATTTTTACAAAATGAAAACCCAATACGCTGGTTTTCCTAAAAACGTTGACTCCTTAGAAGAAAAACAAAAATATTTAAACGACTTTTGGGAACAGGACGGGATAAAAATAGGCCTAGAAGAGGTTAGCTCTAACCCGGCTCTCAAAGCGCTTGGCAAGCTTTCCCTTAACCAGCTTTGGGGACGTCACCTAATTCAATTACGTCAAAATAATAGTTCTTTTATAAACTCCTACGCTGACTTGGTTAAAATTTTAACTGATAAAACGAAAGAGCTGACCGATTTAAAACTCCTAGAAAACGGAATGGCTCTCGTGACGACCAAATATCACGAAGACCACGTCCCGGCTTATCGTAAAGGTTCCCCAACTGTGGGCATTTTCGTCGCCTCTTATGGGCGTATTAAATTATACAATCTAATGGCTAAAATCGGGCCGAATTTGGCCTACGGCGATACGGACAGTTGTATTCTGATACACGATAAGAAATTAGATTTAACTTTATCAAGCAGCTTGGGCGGACTTACGGATGAATATCCTAATGACCCCATTAAAGCTTTTACCACGATAGCCCCCAAGGGTTACTCTATCTTGTTCGAATCGGGCAAAATTTTAACCAAGATAAAAGGCGTCACTCTTACTAAAAAAAATCAGACCATCTTAAACTTTGACACGATAAAGCAGTTGGCGCTCGAGAACCGCGAATTAAAATACCGTGTCGAGATTCCCTTTAACGTGAAAAGACAAAAAACTGGGCACTTGTATCTCAGACAAGCCGAAAAACTAGTGGGATTTACGTCGACGAAACGTATATTTTTCAAAGACGGTACTTCTATTCCCTACGGATATTCATGTCACTCACACGCCTAAAATTTCAAACCCCCTGTACCTTTCTTTTGGCTGGCCGCAGTAAGTCGGGAAAAAGTCACTGGACGTTTAATCTCTTGAAAAATAAAAATTTAATGTTCGACAATCCACCCCAAAAAATTTTATATTGCTACAATCTTTGGAATGATCAATTTGACGAATTAAAAACCCTCGCCCCCGAAATTGAATTCCATAAGGGACTCTTTAGTGAAAAACCCGAAGATTTGTTTGACAAAAGACAAAACAACCTCTTGGTGCTAGACGATCTTTCGAGCGAGTGCTTAGACAACGCGCTGGTATCTGAACTTTTTCGAGTGTGTTCGCATCATCTGAATCTGAGTATTGTATTCTTATGCCAGAACGTCTTTGGTCAGGGCAGATTTTCTCGCGACATTTCGCTTAACGCCTCATTTATAGTCCTGTTCCGAAGCCCCCGTGATCCCTCACAAATAAAACATTTAAGTCGTCAGATCTTTCCGCATAACCCTAATTTTCTGAGCAACGTTTATAATTACGTAACGTCGGATACGCCCTATTCTAACGTGGTTGTTGACCTGCAACAAAAAACTCCCGAATTTCTAAAAGTTAGAACGCAATGCCTCATGGAAGAAGGACCAATGTTAGTATTTACCGAAAATTAATTTTTTATTTTATGTATTTATCATTTTTGGTAGAGGAAAATGTATATTATTGTAATAATCAGAATATATAACAAAGTGTTTATTCGAATTTTACGTCATTCTGTAAAATGCCTTTGCCCAGGTCAATTATAGAAAGCCGCCCGTATCTAACTTTATTAAAAAAGGCTTCCCCAAATCAAAGACGATTTTTACTGAAGAACGCCACGCGAGATCAGGTTGGCTCAATCGCGAATATCTGTCATAATATTTGCCGCGGAGCTTTACCAGTTGGCGAGCATAAACGACGGCAATTACAACGATATAAAAAATCTATTAGAAAACTAGGTCAAAGAGATCTCAGTGATTGTTATCGACGAAGAATTCTAGTCTCGCAAACGGGCGGTTTTTGGGGAGCGATTCTCGATTCGCTCATCCCGCCAATCTTGGGTCGTATAATTAATCCGGCGCGATGAAGAAATTTGTCTTGCTACCCGCGGATAGCTATTTATCCGATACCGAAAAATTGCTAAATTTAATACAAGAACACATGAATAGTATTCTTAACAAACCCGTTCGAGACGGTAGTGAAGAAGAAAAACTACGAGAATATCTGGCAATGTTGGCGCGGTATCTCAGAATTAAAGACTATGACGGCGCTCCAGCCGTTCAAATAAAACCGCCCCCTTTACCTCCTTCTTCGAGTACGTTAGCGCCGATACAGTTAGCACACGGTGCGATCTACCAGCCTCCCGCTGTACCTAACGGTTCATTCGGTAACCCGCCGCTGACCTCGCCAAGTTTTTTTTCGCCTCCCCAAACGCCAAATCAGCTCCATCAACTATTCGCCGCGCCGCAACAGGTGCAAAGAGCCGTACAGCAACCTCTCCACCAACTGGAAATGGCTATTAACAGGCCCCTCCCAGCATCACCGATAAATCCTGGAATTTCTACACCATGGCAGAGTGTCTCCGGCATTTCGGGGTTGGACGAAAGTCAATCGCCCGATTACGCCCATAAAACTTTAATTGCAGCCCCACAGCATCTCGTGACGTCACGAAATATTCCATTCAAGCCTGACTTTGCGAGTACTCCAGGCTACCAAAAGGGAAGATGGAAGAACGGCGCTAGCAACGTTTTCACTTCGCCCGCTCGAGCTGAGCTACGTAAATCTCGAAGCGAAACGAGTCTCGATGAATATAGCACGCCAACTTTCAAAGACAGCAGCTATAAGCCTTCGGAATCCACCCTTCGCAATACGACCGAACCTGTTTCCTTGCCTTTCGTAGGACCGCTCTTGACAAGAAAGGAATTGCCAACCCGACAAGGTCGCAAAGAAAGACGCCGGGCGTATTCTAAAGATCGTGAAATTAATGATTGGGAAATTAATGAATGGGAAAATTAATGTTTTTTTGTAAAACCATGTTTATTAAACACTATTGATTACAAAATCTGTTTTCCTGATTAAATAAATGTACACACAATGCCAATAGCGAAATTACTTCGTTCATATATATTTCATTATTATACATTTTTAAAATTTTCTTAAAGCTTAATCCAGCAGACCTATTTAACAGAAACGAAGCAACGTGCAAACCGCAAGTTTCTTGGTTCATATCTTGAATTATATTTTTATTATAAAACCATTTCTGAGCTAAATGATCCAATTTAAAACCGTAGACATCAAAATGTTGACCGAAAGGACAAAAAAAATCTCCCACGCGTTGTCCTTTCCTATTTTTAGCACTGACGAAGATTCCTATCCAATGGCTTCCCGGCATTGATGAGTCTTGTACATTGGCCACCAAACAAAAGGGCTTTTTTTTCGGACAATCTCGAGGTAAAGTATCTTTGGAAAATGTGCCCATAAAAAAAGGTTTGGTTCTCGGGTCGCATTTTAAAAAAGCGTCCAATTGAAAAGTATTCATGGCAAAACCCTTTGAATTTCTTCGGGGTAAAATGACCCCAATATTTTCTCGTTATTCTTGTCCTTGATATGGTAGAGTGGGCGGGGTTTATTTATCACCTTCGATATGGTGAAAACCTCTTTACCCCAATATCCTTTAAATCCCTTACGAAATACTTTGCTGGTTTTTGACAGGCGCACGTGATCGCCAATCTTGAATTTCGGTTCCTCTCTTTTCGCTTTCTTTCCAAATATTTTTTGCCAAACAAGATGCTCATTGGCTAAGGTTACTTCGCTAGGTCTATATCCCGTCGTGCGATGAATGCTGTCGTTATAGGACTTTACAATTTTTGGTAGTTCTTTTATAAATTTTTTCCTTTACTTTTGGTAAGAAATCTGTAAATTTTATTTTTAAGCGTCCTATTCACTCTCTCGCATACGCTGCTTTTTTTATCGCCGTAACAAACGAAATGCTTAATTCCCTGGTCCTTGAAATAGCGTTGCACTTTACGATTTAAAAATTCAGAACCTTGATCAGTATTAATTTTCAAAGGCTTACGTTGTTTGTGGATTTTTTTGAAAGCAGCTAATATATCGCTCGCTCTCTTAGTTTTCACGGGAATAGCGAATAAATATCGGGACAGAATATCGATATTAGTAAGAATATAATTAAATTTATTAATATTTTTTAATTCGTTTAACTCGATTAAATCAGCCTGGTGTTCTTCGTTCAAGCTCGTGACATAAGTCCTATTTCTAGGAAAATTAAATTTTCTATCTTTGTGCAACGTATAGGCGTCTTGGGTCAACGCCCAATCTTTAATTTTTTTCTTGGAAATAGAGGGTAATTGTTCGGATAAACGTTTTAGTCCTCCCAGACTTCCGGGATTTTCTGGGTCAAAATAAATAGATTCTATATTCATGTCTTGACAGTTCAAAGTGTGCTACATTATTAAATGAAAGACCAGCAAAGTTTACATTTTTATACATTTTAATGGAAATTTTTAATACATCAGCTCTGATAAAATTTCAGATTCATTTTTCATGATATTATGATATAAATTTTCTACCCCCAGTTTATAGTCGGGAAAGTTGACGTAAAATGCCTTAATTACGTTGTCATAGTTCATAAGGGGTATCGCCATCTTGACACTTTTTTCAAGTCTTTCGCAGAAATGTGACGCGATCGGTTTGCAGCTAATGTGATGGGCCAATTGATTATGGCAGGGCAGGTTTGGGCACGCCTCGGTTAACGTAAATAATACACTTTTTAATTCGTCTAAAATAGACATTTTCATTCCTTCAAAAGCGTCTTTTCGGTCAGTTATTTCTTTGTCGAGACTCGTACGGATAATCTTCAAACGGTCCCAGGCTTCTTTATCTAGGGCGACCCCGTTGGCGGAGGAATACACAACGTCGTAATTTGAATTAGACCCGCGAATATAGCCGCGAATATCAATAATTCTTCCACGCTGACAGAAGAATCCTTCCAACTTGACACTATCCGACAACCAGCTGTGAAAACGTATAGCTTCGGTAGTGGTATTGAAAAATCTTTCAATTTCTTGTTCATAGTTCCAGAGATTCTTCCACACTTTTACGCTAAAATTGACATATTTTCTATGTCCTTGACGGTTAATTAAAATTTCACTCTCCGCGAGATTCGCCGATAAAAAAATGTCGAGTTGGTTGGAGAGAAAATGGGGGCGTGTCATTCTCAAACAAAAGCTCGCGTCGAACTAATCGAATAGAAAACAGGGTGGCTCATTTTATTCGATACTATATATCACCTTTCTGTCCCGGGTAATTAAAATCTCGTTATCAAATTCAAAGTACATTATACACACGACATTAGTCGGTAGGGGGTCTTTCAATTGAACATCTAAACGTAGAGACCCCTGTCGAGGAATACTCGTATGATCAGCCGAAGCATTCTGGTCCGGCGACATATCGAAAGTAAAGATGGTGTACCCCTCCTTAAAATTCGCAAAATTTAGATAATTACCCCTATCTTCGGAAGCTATGCCCATTGACTCGAATAAAGCCTGGTAAGGTAAACAGTAATTTGAATTTGCATAATCCATTTGAAAGCCGTCAGGAGGGTATCTATCCGGTCCGACTGACAAAGATAAGTCGGTGATATTTAAATGTTCAAATTTCAAGCTATTTGTGGTCAATGACCCGTTGAAAGCTTCTTCTTTGACAAAAACTACAACTGCCCTTTTTGGTATTTTCCCGAGTATAACGTTATCGCGATTTATGTTTTTTAGACCCTGAGCGATAGAAAAACTTTTCATAATTGTTTGCGTAATGGGATAAATCGCTGGTATTCCGCTTTCTAGCATCCTAGCGTGGGCTAAACTTATCTGCGGAGCCACCTTGACTTTAGTAACGTATAAATACGCCTGTTCTAAAATTAGCTTATAATCTTTTCCCTGCTCTAAAGCTATTATACAAGTTAAACGAGGGCTTCTTACTAAGCGGAATCTTACGGGTAGTTGATTGACAATAAACTTATTCATGTGACAAATATCGAGGGGTAAATGGCCCATTAACTCAAACGTGGTCGATTCTTTCGTTCGCGCGCATCTCTTCAGCATTCCGTTACGATCATTGTTAAAAGCAGGTTCCCACATGTCTTGCGGGTTACAGGCCGCGTTCATATAATACATTCCATTCTCCAGTTGCGTTTTCTTAGCATCTTCACCAAAATTCAGCAATTTCGCCAAGTACGCGTTATACGCCGAAAGATTATTTGTAGACTGTACCGACGTATCGCCCAAATACGCGTCGATTTGCGAAAAAAGAGTTCCAATAAGATTATTCGTGACCCCGACTTTCACTTCAGTGGCTGGTACGTCTGTACCGTCGAAATGCACGAGTTTCATTTTTAGTTTGAGCATAGTTTGGATAAATCAATGTATAAGTCATCAGATGCCGGAATAAAAAATTCGAGAGGGCCATTGTCGGTTATGTTATTCGTGGGCAGATATCGTATTTCGGTTGTAGCTAATATATTGGTATTTAACACGGGTCGTTCGAACAAGTCTAACGAACTTAGCATGCCTTCTCGAAGCGCCATTGTTTCTTATCCCAAAAAATCGTCTTTCGTCCTTGATTTTTTCGTTTTCTTTTTCCGTTGTCTAGGAGGCGCGCGTCTCTTACGAGTTCCACTGCCTGACTGGGGCTTACTCATTCTGTCAGCGGCTTTATGTAACAAATTGCTTCCGGCTAATCGTAAATTGTTGCGGATAGCCAATTGCGGATCTACACCGGATTCCAAATCACCGAACATACGCTTTCCGAGACCTAGCGCTTCGCTGCGTAAAGGTATTACCATCGGTGTAATATATCTCATTAATTTCTTAAATATTCCACCCAAACCACGCCCTCTCTGGTAAACGGGGCCGGCAAACACTCGCCCCCCATATTGAGACTTATAGTAACGGAAATAACTGTCACTCTCTGACATCTTTCTTGAAATGAAGTCGAACGACCGTCTTCCCCGCGTTAAATATCAAATTTTCTCCAAAATCAGTTTTTAAGTCTATCTCGATCAACTCTAGCTCTCTTGCTTTAACCGGGTAATAGTCTATTTTGTCGTATATAATAGACTTATTACTAGACTGATCATTGCTCGCTAACGGTATAATTTTCATGAGAGGAGCGAAAGTATCTCCGGTATACTGGGGATATATTAAATTCGAATATAGATAAAGCGTACTCGCGCCTCTAGATAAATCGGCCGGATAAGTACTGTCGTGACCAACCAGGTCAAAATCAAAATCCGTAAATCCTAATAATTCGCCTAAGCCTTTCTTACTGGATTTGAAGAAAATAGTCACAGCCCCGTGATCAGCTCCTACATGGATTGTGCCATTGGGGTTTATACCGAAATGAACAAGGTTTCTCACGTGATCAGGGATAGTGTTTGACATGGCGTCTAATATTGCTTGAATACTTAAATAAGTTCCAATCGGAATATTACAGTCAACTTCTACGTTGCGTGTAAAAGTCATATCGCGTAGATGATTTTCTTTGATTTCAATATAATTTAGATGATTTAAAATTATGCTCCTCGTATAGGGGGTTACCGGTTTTGACGGCTGATATACCCCCGATTGATATCCCGTGTCATCCTTGCTCTCGAAACATAACAGTTCTTTCAAAGGTCCGTCAGGAATAAATAACTTGAAATTGGTCTTCTTTTTCTTGGTCGGGTCAGCCGGATTATGTATTGTCGGATCGTAAATCCAATAAAGTCCATCGGGTTTTTCCAAGATTTTGAACGAAATGTAGGCGTCCAGTCCATTTTCCCTTATTCCTTCGTTAATAGCGCGTACAACTTTTTTAACCAGACTATATTTGATGACAAATCCGGCAGTGTCTTTTTCGGCTTCCAATTTAGCGACTTTTAATGAGATTTTATAAATGTAAGGTCGTTTTTTATAATAATTAACCGCCACAGTTTTTAATTGAAAATTATTAGTTTTATCCGTGATATTTTCCCAGTTGGGAGGCAAAATTACTTCCGACACGCCAACAACAAATTTGTCCGGTAGTGTTATAGAACGACCCAAGTTTACTTTAAAGTTTGACTGAGTATTCGCCGGATAGAGGTCGCTAGAGGCGTTACTCGGTAGAGTTACGTAAAAGTCGTCCATTTTTATAAAAAGAATGACGGTCTCTTATTTGGAGGGGATTCGAACTCGTGACTATTTGAATTTGCTATTTACAAAGTTGTTCGTCCTACCAAGTAAGCTACCGTCATCCCTACAGATTCTCCTTTCATGAAAGGGCAAAGCGGTATCTTTTCCAAGTGTCGAATGAGTGCTACGCTTTTCCAGTCGGTTATGACTAGCGGACAGAAGGCGCACTTGACCGAAACGCTGTCTGGTAACGAATAAAACCCTTGCGCGGCCAAGTCTGATTTATGTACACCTGGTACCTTCCAATTAACGAAACTCATTAATCGTTTTTTTTCCGAAAGAAATTTTAAAGGAATATCGTGGCTATTTACCGTAGCCATTTTTTCTTCGAAATTTACGTATACAACGAAATCGTCCCGAATACAAATCTGGAGTTTCCTCTAACAGCGTACTGGGTAACCTAGCAACGGCGCATTCCTCGATAAACACCTGCTCGTAATCAATCAAACCTGTCACCACTTTAACAATGCCCGAGTATAGCGAGCCTGGGAATTCCTTTAAAGGAGTACTGACCTTTTTTCGCGCCAAAATACCAACCAATCGGCGCCATTTTGAACAATTTCGAGTCAGCCAATTAGCGCGCAGTACACGCGCGTGGTAACCACGTGGTTCCCGCGCCGCGCCGCGCCAGCCAATCAGCGCGCAGGTAACCACGTGCTCCCCGCGCCAGCCAATCAGCGCGCGCGCCACTCTGCGGAGGTCAATGACCTTCGGTGACTTACCCCGAGGGGGGAAGAAAATGTCGACCCCCCAGCGCCACCTGCCGGAAGGGGGAAGGAAGCGGGGACTTCCGGTGCCGACCCCCTTTCTACCTGTACATTGAAAAACCCTGATGATTGGGGCACATCCTACTAGCTTCTAGTCCAAGAGCCCATGACAAAATAAGCATGTGATAAGGTACACGGTGGGTCAGTATATTTTTAAATTAGATTAGTGATTTGTTACAAAGAACTGTTTGTCTTACGGGTCAAAGTGAGGGCTTTCCGGAAATAAGAGCCACGTGACGTCACTTCCGGTGACATTGACATATGATATGACCTGATATTGGTATCATTTGATTGGTCTCAATGTGCTCTTACCAAATATCGCTAATTAAACGATCAAATAAGACATAATAACTTTTTTAGTGTTATACGCCGTTTGGTTCAGATTTGAAGTTTAATTTAGCGATATTTGGTAAGAGCACGTTGAGTCCGTTAGCCGAAGCCCAGTTACCAGCCCACACCGGACCGAAGTTGGAGGTGGAGATAGGACCATTTGGACGGAGGTAACATCTCCCAGTGCGCCACCGCCCGTGCGGGGTTACAAGAGCCGGACCCCGACTCCCCGGTAAAGCCACCAGATATTGCACATTCCGACCCCTCGTGGGCCTAAATTAATAAGCTATAGCTTTTGTTCTAATTAACAAATGTTTTCAATGGAGAATAGTAAATTGGAAATTAAGCCTATATGGTTAACAACACACTAGGCTATTGACCCAATTAATTAGGTAAATATGGTGACCTAATTATTTGGGTCAAATTATTTGGGTCTAATTAATAGCACAACCCTTTATTTTGCGCTGTTTTTTACAAAGCCCATAATTATGGGTTATCTATTTTTACCCAACCATTTGGGCAGTTGTCAATTTACCCAACTTTGGGTTATTTATTTCTATCCAACCATTTGGGCAGTTGTTAATTTACCCAACTTTGGGTTATTTATTTTTATCCAACCATTTGGGCAGTTGTTAATTTACACAACTTTGGTTAATTATTTTTACCCAACTTGGGTTGATTTCATTTTGCCCGAATTTATTGGTAGGTGAAATACTGACCCAAAATTGAGTAGCAATTGACCCAAAATGGGTGGAATTTGACCCAACTTTTTTTAGCGTGTAGTGTTAACAACAATATGGACCGCGTTCTTATATCATCTCATAATTTTAAGTTATTGATAATTAAGAGTTATTTAATAACACGTATGTATATAAATTAAAGTATATAAATTAATGTATATAAATTAATGTATATAAATTAATAATTGAACATGAAGTACTAAAAATTAATAAAACCACACTACTTTTGATGTGATTTAAGGCCGTATTAACACAAATATAATTTAAATTAATATCGCTAAAATATAATCAGGCAGTTAAAGAAATGAAATCGACAGTATAGGCAATAGGTTTCATTAATTCGTAGCCAATTAATATGAATGTTATTTGAGATCGTAATTAAACAACTCAAATATACGGCTACACAGTACACAAAGAGTGGTGTATACGGCAAGTTAACACATGTTTAAAACCACAACACCCGAACCTTTGAACATGTTTAGAAACTAATCTTAAAAATCTTTAGACGTGTTTTCACTGTTAGCGGCAAAAGCATTTAATATGTTTAATCTCTAAACGTATTCTATCTAAACACGTTTAACGATAAATATGACAAGAAAATAACTTGTTTAATTTCTAAATGCATGATGTTTCAAAGCTGAACACCACTATTGCCTAAACATGATCGTTTTTAAACATGATAAATATTCTGTTGCATTTTGGTGTTTAAGAAAGTGTTTATCATCTAAACACCTTTTTTTTCTCTGTAGTTCTACGACAACGAGTACAGCCCCACCGTTTCCTCATGCTTCGGGTGAGGCCGGTGTTCAAGGAATCCCACCGACATCGGTAACGAACGCAGCGCTTTATCAACGGCTTCCGAGATTTTTCGCGCAAGGATCGAAAATTCTACCCGGTAGTAGATAGAAAATGAGAGAACTGGCTCAAGGTCTCCATGTTAATGAATGGGGAATCGGCGGCTCCCCGTTGATTCTCTATGGGGAATTCCGTCACCTTGAACGTCCTTGAAAAACGCAGCGGCTCGAAGTGGGTGCATTCGCTGGTATCGAAAATACGAGAAAGACCGTCGAAAAAAAAGGACGGAGATTCGAGCCGTTCTCCAGGAGTGCGGGTGGCGAGGAGAATCGTAGCCTCCGTCTAATTTTTAAGCGGTTTCTAATATCTACCGTACCTGCTCGGTGTCATGTACAGTGTTACGTCGAATCTACGGTGCGAAAGTCGGGTTTTATTAAAAATGCGTTGAAGAAACTTAGTCGTCGTTGAGCGGGGAGCCGAAAAGCCCTTGAAAGTGTACTCGGGTATTTTGTTACCGCGCTTTGGTCTTCGCGTGGCGTGGGGGGCACTATAGAGAGAGAGTCTTCGGAATAACCAGGCGAATTGGTGGGGGTATCATCGAAGGGAGTAATTGATTTTGTTAGTTTTACCAGGAAATTACCGTATGGGATTTATTCGCGTGCCGGCCGCAGTACGCACCCCGTACAATTTTAAGCAAAAATTAGGCATATTCAATTTAGCGAAATAATTGAAATGTGGTCCAAAGTACGATAATAAAGCGCTATATAAAGGGAGCTCTTCCCATCGAAAAACTAATCATTATTTTGGCCACCGTTACTCTCGCATCTTCGAAGTTGAAGTCTTATAAAAAATGTAAGTATATAGCGCAAACATGTTTTAACAGAATTTATTTCATTTATTTCAAATCTATTTACGCTTAAGGTCCGAGGAAAAATTATAGATCCTTGAAGTAAACTTTCTGAGAGCGAATGGAGAATAAATTCTGAAAGAACTAGCCTAAGTTATTGTGGAGACGGAAGAGAACGGGGTTTACACTTTCAAGCCACCGTTCCCTTATCACCAGTTGGCTAAGCGTGACAAACGGTCATGTTCTTGGATCTCACGCGATGTCTGTGGCTTACTATGGAACGACGGTGACTACCACACGGAACATTTGACTGACATTATCTCCTTAATATCGGCTAAAGCATCGACGTTCTACACTAAAGGCGCTCCAAAATCCACAATACTTTCAAAATATTTTAACAAAAATTTATCAATATTGAGGAATTGAGCTGCCCAAGGTTAAATCAGTTGTCGAACACCTGTCCTTTGCCTTGTAAATATCATTTTAGCGACGCTAACTGCGCACATGTTAAAGCATACAAAATATCTGTATGGAAAAAGAATGTTGTTGATAAATAAATATGTTTTTTGTTATCCTGAACTGTTTTGTTTTTTTTATTTCTATCAATATAAATTAAATAGTGAAATATGGCCATAGGAATTTTAAAAACAATGACGCCCTTTCCCAGATATAACTTGAAAACTTATGGCACTATGACGCCAAATTTGAAAGCCTTGTCGGTTTTGCTTACACGCGCTGAAATAAATCACCGGGAGCATGTAAAAACTGCAGAATTCATGATCCGCAACTAATCAAAATGCCCAAAGACGACGAGCAAATTCTGAAATTCTGCAAATACGATTGGATGCAAAAAGTTGGTTTTTCTCCGTTTCGTATATTAACTGATATTAATTGTATGAATTTATTATTTAGGTACCCTTCGTTATTTATGCGGATTTTGAATCTATCATCAATAAATTCAAGACATGTTTGCCAGATTCTTCTCTCTCATCTACCACCAAATTGTCAGAACATATAGCGTGCGGGTTTAGCTACGTAGTTGTAGGTCCAGAAGGTAAGATTTTTGTTCTTACAGAATGGTAACAGATCGATTTTATAAAATTCATCTCGTAATTAGGTACGCCAAATTCACCAATCACATACCGAGGAAAAGACGCCATCGATGTGTTCCTTGAAAGTCTTGTGATGGAACAAGAAGTCATTTCCGACCTTTTGCGAATGAATGTCCCTATGGATTTAACGCCCACCGAGTTAGAAAAATGCCGAACGGAAACTCAATGCTACATTTGCTCAGATAGTTTCAGTTTGAAAGATCCACCCGTCAAAGATCATTGCCATTACACGGGTATTTTAATATAATAGTGGTTTTTCGGTATCCGCATTTTTTTTAATAATTTTGTTTTCAGGACGATTTCGTGGAGTCGCTCATAATACCTGCAATTTGAAGTTAAGAGTAGGGAAATTCATCCCAGTCATTATGCATAACTTATCACGGTACGGTATTAATATCTTTCATCGAATACTTAGCCATTAAACTAACTAGATATTAAAAATTAAAGCTACGACGCCCATCTCATCATGCAGCGGATTGGTCTTAAGAAGGAAGAAACAATTTCCGCCATTCCTTCTAACACTGAAACGTATATAAGTTTTAGCTTTGGAAGTCTGCGTTTTCTAGACTCAATTCGTTTCATGCCGGCGTCTCTCGAAACTCTTATTTCCAACTAGGCCAAAGGAGGTGCCGAAAAATTTCCGATTCTCAATTCGTTCTATGATTCCCCGTCAGGTCATTCATTTACTTAAAAAGCTAACGTACCCCTATGACTACATGAGCAGCATCGACTAATTTGACGAAGCGCAATTACCTCCGAAAGAAGCCTTTTTCAACGCGCTAACTGACGAACATCTTTTAAACGAAGAATACGAGACCGTGAAAAAAATCTGGGATGTTTGTCATTTAAAAAATCTTGGTACGTCATATTACGTGGAAAATAAATATGTGTTACTAATATTATTATTATTTTAGGTGAATTACATGATTTATACGTACAGGCTGACACCTTACAACTAGCCGATGTCTTTGAAAACTTCCGCAAAATGTGCTTCGAATATTATCAGCTTGATTGCGCTCACGCCTTTACAGGGCCAGGGTTTGCTTGGGAAGCCGCCTTGTATATGACCAAAGTCAGATTGGAGCTTCTTCAAGATATAGACATGCATCTTTTTATTGAACGGGGAATAAGAGGGGGTGTATCTATGATTAGCCACCGTTTAACCGAAGCCAATAACCACTACATTCCAGAAACCTACGATCCCGATGAACCGTCAAACTTTATTATGTATCTCGATATGAACAATCTCTACGGTTTCGCCATGGTTGATTATCTTCCGACTATTAAATTCAGCTGCGTATCAGTGAACGACCTACTAACCTACGCTGTAAGCCACGTCCTGACTTTAGCGGACGAGTCTTCTTACGGTTTTATTTTGGAGGTTGATTTGGAATACTCAGACGAGCTACATCAAGAACACAACTGTTATCCTCTCGCGCCAGAGTCGTGAAAGATTACGACTGATATGTTCTCTAATTACTACAAATTAATGTTAAACGATCTGTCCCTCCCCGTGAAAGGAACTCCTCCTAAACTCGTTCCAAATTTATTAAACAAATGAAAAAGATGTCGCTGACCTTAAATAGACCAATATATACCGGTTTCACTATTCTCGAAACTGTTATGTACCAGTTTCACTACGAGTACATACGAAAGACCTACGGTGACAGTGCGCGTCTACTTTTCACCGATACGGATAGCCTGAATTATGACATCCAGACGGAAGATGTCTACGCCGATTTTCGGTAAGATTCACATCTCTTCGATTTTTCGGGCTACCCTGTCGACCACCCTCTTTTTAGCAACGCCAACAAAAAGGTCATCGGAAAATGAAAGACGAAATGGATGGTGTACCTATTCGCGAATTTTGCGGTCTCAGACCCAAGATGTATTCTATCTTATCGGAGAAGGGCGAAAAGAAGACCGCGAAAGGAATTTGCAAACGCGTTGTGAAAAATAAGATCAGGCACGCGAATTATTGTGATTCCTTATTTCAAAACGTAGTTACCACCAGCACCATGAAACGAATTGTTAGCTCAAACATGAACTTTTTACGATATCCCAAAATAAAATAGCGCTAAGCCCTTGCGATAACAACAAGTTGGCAAGCCAAAATGTACCTCTCCTCGGAAGAATTGTCCCTAGTTGTATTAATTTATCGAGATGACCGTTAATGATATATCACCGCAATTTAGAGTTATTTACTGAAAACGTAATCCTGGTTCGATCCCACCCGGTATAAATTTTAATTATAATAAAAATAATTGAGACGAAACAACCGAAATTAATTTATTCAGAATATTATAAATTAAGTAGTTACAGCAGTGAGTTAGACGTACTAAAACAATGCACAATTGAGTTTAACCCTTTTAACAGTACAAGTTTATCAATTAATACGAAGCCCATTTTAAATGAAAGAAATATCTACAGAGGGTACTTATTATTAGTTTTCTTACTTACGCAATACTTGACGCATCTTTAACGCTCATTTTATTTCAACACTTGCCCATGATGAAGATAACCTGGGTAAAACCGATACCCTTTCTTAGTTCTTCTTTAGATAAACCCTTGTCTCCTACCATCTAATATTCAAAATTTACTAACTCTTATTTAAAAAGCACTACACCAAATTCAATAAAACCAACCTCGTGCCATAAAACAATTCCTTAATAACAACAAAAGAACCTACTTTAAACCATTTCACACAAAGAACAATAATTCAATGCTAACAATACCGCCCTAAAGCTCAACACAATCAACAAATTAAAATACAAAAGCCCAATCGAACAAATTTCGTAGCCAAAATTACCGATAGAAAAATATATAATAACAACCCAATCAATCAGGCTTCAGAGAAAAAATAATTAATAGAAAAATAAAAAATAATAACCCAATCAGACTTCAGAGCAAAAATCATTCATAGAAAAATTTATAATAATAACCCAATCGATCAGGCTTCAGAGCAAGAATAACCTAAAAAAAAATTTAATATTAACCCAATCGATCAGCCTTCAAAACAAAAATACTTAATAGAAAATATATAATGTTAACTCCATCGATCAGGCTTCAAAGAAAAAATAACCGGAAGAAAAATATAACGCAATCAAGCACCAAATTCCTTCAAAAATTTAGAAACCCAACAACGGAAAATTCATTATAGCAAGAAGTGCGACACCTTACCATTAACAAACAGGAATTTTCGACGTTATTATTATGAAACTGGATAAGCTAAATAACACGACGTACACACTGCAAAGGTTCCTCCTAAAATGGACATTTTCGTGGAAAAAAATAACCTCAAACAAGATTTGACCTTTAGATTTTCATACGTAAAATATTTAGACTTTACCAGGTTCACAAAAATTAAAAAACAAAGTTCCATAAACAATATATACAGATATTGTATTAATCCGTTTAGTAAAAAAACCCGAATTATCATAATGGTTCCTTCACTTTAATATTTCCTCTAAGAAGTCAATGGCTCGTCGGTGAACTATCCGCATTGTTACAATGCGACCCGTGTTCATGTCCTGATCACAATCAAATTTTACATTAAAACACTAAAATATTTAATTAAATATAAGATTAATATAATTTATATTAATCTTGTATTTAATGAAATATTTATAAATTATATTAATCTTGTATTTAATGAAATATTTATAAATTATATTAATCTTGTATTTAATGAAATATTTATAAATTATATTAATCTTGTATTTAATGAAATATTTATAAATTATATTAATCTTGTATTTAATGAAATATTTATAAATTATATTAATCTTGTATTTAATGAAATATTTATAAATTATATTAATCTTGTATTTAATGAAATATTTATAAATTATATTAATCTTGTATTTAATGAAATATTTATAAATTATATTAATCTTGTATTTAATGAAATATTTATAAATTATATTAATCTTGTATTTAATGAAATATTTATAAATTATATTAATCTTGTATTTAATGAAATATTTATAAATTATATTAATCTTGTATTTAATGAAATATTTATAAATTATATTAATCTTGTATTTAATGAAATATTTATAAATTATATTAATCTTGTATTTAATGAAATATTTATAAATTATATTAATCTTGTATTTAATGAAATATTTATAAATTATATTAATCTTGTATTTAATGAAATATTTATAAATTATATTAATCTTGTATTTAATGAAATATTTATAAATTATATTAATCTTGTATTTAATGAAATATTTATAAATTATATTAATCTTGTATTTAATGAAATATTTATAAATTATATTAATCTTGTATTTAATGAAATATTTATAAATTATATTAATCTTGTATTTAATGAAATATTTATAAATTATATTAATCTTGTATTTAATGAAATATTTATAAATTATATTAATCTTGTATTTAATGAAATATTTATAAATTATATTAATCTTGTATTTAATGAAATATTTATAAATTATATTAATCTTGTATTTAATGAAATATTTATAAATTATATTAATCTTGTATTTAATGAAATATTTATAAATTATATTAATCTTGTATTTAATGAAATATTTATAAATTATATTAATCTTGTATTTAATGAAATATTTATAAATTATATTAATCTTGTATTTAATGAAATATTTATAATTTATAAATATTTCATTAAATACAAGATTAATATAATTTATAAATATTTCATTAAATACAAGATTAATATAATTTATAAATATTTCATTAAATACAAGATTAATATAATTTATAAATATTTCATTAAATACAAGATTAATATAATTTATAAATATTTCATTAAATACAAGATTAATATAATTTATAAATATTTCATTAAATACAAGATTAATATAATTTATAAATATTTCATTAAATACAAGATTAATATAATTTATAAATATTTCATTAAATACAAGATTAATATAATTTATAAATATTTCATTAAATACAAGATTAATATAATTTATAAATATTTCATTAAATACAAGATTAATATAATTTATAAATATTTCATTAAATACAAGATTAATATAATTTATAAATATTTCATTAAATACAAGATTAATATAATTTATAAATATTTCATTAAATACAAGATTAATATAATTTATAAATATTTCATTAAATACAAGATTAATATAATTTATAAATATTTCATTAAATACAAGATTAATATAATTTATAAATATTTCATTAAATACAAGATTAATATAATTTATAAATATTTCATTAAATACAAGATTAATATAATTTATAAATATTTCATTAAATACAAGATTAATATAATTTATAAATATTTCATTAAATACAAGATTAATATAATTTATAAATATTTCATTAAATACAAGATTAATATAATTTATAAATATTTCATTAAATACAAGATTAATATAATTTATAAATATTTCATTAAATACAAGATTAATATAATTTATAAATATTTCATTAAATACAAGATTAATATAATTTATAAATATTTCATTAAATACAAGATTAATATAATTTATAAATATTTCATTAAATACAAGATTAATATAATTTATAAATATTTCATTAAATACAAGATTAATATAATTTATAAATATTTCATTAAATACAAGATTAATATAATTTATAAATATTTCATTAAATACAAGATTAATATAATTTATAAATATTTCATTAAATACAAGATTAATATAATTTATAAATATTTCATTAAATACAAGATTAATATAATTTATAAATATTTCATTAAATACAAGATTAATATAATTTATAAATATTTCATTAAATACAAGATTAATATAATTTATAAATATTTCATTAAATACAAGATTAATATAATTTATAAATATTTCATTAAATACAAGATTAATATAATTTATAAATATTTCATTAAATACAAGATTAATATAATTTATAAATATTTCATTAAATACAAGATTAATATAATTTATAAATATTTCATTAAATACAAGATTAATATAATTTATAAATATTTCATTAAATACAAGATTAATATAATTTATAAATATTTCATTAAATACAAGATTAATATAATTTATAAATATTTCATTAAATACAAGATTAATATAATTTATAAATATTTCATTAAATACAAGATTAATATAATTTATAAATATTTCATTAAATACAAGATTAATATAATTTATAAATATTTCATTAAATACAAGATTAATATAATTTATAAATATTTCATTAAATACAAGATTAATATAATTTATAAATATTTCATTAAATACAAGATTAATATAATTTATAAATATTTCATTAAATACAAGATTAATATAATTTATAAATATTTCATTAAATACAAGATTAATATAATTTATAAATATTTCATTAAATACAAGATTAATATAATTTATAAATATTTCATTAAATACAAGATTAATATAATTTATAAATATTTCATTAAATACAAGATTAATATAATTTATAAATATTTCATTAAATACAAGATTAATATAATTTATAAATATTTCATTAAATACAAGATTAATATAATTTATAAATATTTCATTAAATACAAGATTAATATAATTTATAAATATTTCATTAAATACAAGATTAATATAATTTATAAATATTTCATTAAATACAAGATTAATATAATTTATAAATATTTCATTAAATACAAGATTAATATAATTTATAAATATTTCATTAAATACAAGATTAATATAATTTATAAATATTTCATTAAATACAAGATTAATATAATTTATAAATATTTCATTAAATACAAGATTAATATAATTTATAAATATTTCATTAAATACAAGATTAATATAATTTATAAATATTTCATTAAATACAAGATTAATATAATTTATAAATATTTCATTAAATACAAGATTAATATAATTTATAAATATTTCATTAAATACAAGATTAATATAATTTATAAATATTTCATTAAATACAAGATTAATATAATTTATAAATATTTCATTAAATACAAGATTAATATAATTTATAAATATTTCATTAAATACAAGATTAATATAATTTATAAATATTTCATTAAATACAAGATTAATATAATTTATAAATATTTCATTAAATACAAGATTAATATAATTTATAAATATTTCATTAAATACAAGATTAATATAATTTATAAATATTTCATTAAATACAAGATTAATATAATTTATAAATATTTCATTAAATACAAGATTAATATAATTTATAAATATTTCATTAAATACAAGATTAATATAATTTATAAATATTTCATTAAATACAAGATTAATATAATTTATAAATATTTCATTAAATACAAGATTAATATAATTTATAAATATTTCATTAAATACAAGTTTAATATAATTTATAAATATTTAATTAAATACAAGATTAATATAATTTATAAATATTTCATTAAATACAAGATTAATATAATTTATAAATATTTCATTAAATACAAGATTAATATAATTTATAAATATTTCATTAAATACAAGATTAATATAATTTATAAATATTTCATTAAATATAAGATTAATATAATTTATAAATATTTCATTAAATATAAGATTAATATAATTTATAAATATTTCATTAAATATAAGATTAATATAATTTATAAATATTTCATTAAATATAATATTAATATATTTTATATTTAATTAAATATAAAATTAATATAATTTATAAATATTTAATTAAATATAAAATTAATATAATTTATAAATATTTAATTAAATATAAAATTAATATAAATTATAAATATTTAATTAAATATATAATTAATATAATTTATAAATATTTAATTAAATATATAATTAATATAATTTATAAATATTTAAAATGATGAAGAATAAATTATAGTACCTAACGTTATAGCTTTGTTAAGGACATTCGCCTAAGCTGTTTTTTAGAAAAACACCGTAAATTAACAAGCGTTGGTGGCCGAGTGGTTAGAGTAAATCTCTTGCACGAGGCAGACCCGGGTTCGATTCACGGCCGGCGCCAATAAATCGCACATTGATACTAAAACTAATACCGTGTACAATTGGTGGAAACCCTGCCATTGGACGTTGAGAGGTTTTATAACACTAAGCACTCGGTCCGTACCAAAGTCATTAAGAAGAAGTTGGAGAGAAAACGCCCGTACAAACACAACAGACTCAACATCCACAACCATCATAACACAAACACAACAAACTCAACACTCACAACGGTCATAACACGAACTCAACATTCACAACCTACATATACACATTACAATAACGAAATATCCAATCAAACTGAATTAAAACTGTCGCGACGGTGAGCGTTGACGAAAAACAAGTTGGCAAGCCAAAATATCCCTCTCCTCGGAAGCATTGTCCCTAGTGGTATTAATTTCTCGAGATGACCCTCAAAGTTATATCTCCCCAATTCAGAGTTATTTACTAATAACGTAATCCCGGTTCAATCCCGCCCGGTATAAAATTTTAATTTGAATTAAAATAATTGAGACGAAACAACCGAGATTAATTTATTCAGAATATTATAAATTAAGTAGTTACAACAGTGAGTTAGACGTACTAAAACAACGCACAATTGACTTTAACCCTATTTACGGTACAAGTTTAGCAGTGAAATATAATACGAAGCCAATTTTAATGAAAGAAATATCTACAGAGGGTATTTGTATTTTTGTCGCTTACGAAATACTTGCCGCATAGTTAACGCTCATTTTATTTCAACGTTCGCCCGATCAAGATACCGTAGATATCTGGTAGTGGACGACTCGTAGACTGTCGGAACCATCCTGTTGACGTTGGGACACATACCGCATGAAAAAGACCAAAACCGTCCAATTTCCAATATCATATAATGACTCGCACACCCAGGATATCAATGACTGCATTAGGAATCGTAGATATCCAAATATCCACACCACCAAAAAACTTATTAACAAGAGGCGAAAAACTTACCATTCACAAAGCACAGAAAGCCACTTGACTAAACGTATATCAATAAATGACCGTAGAGGGAATAGTTAGGGTTCTTTATAAATAAACACAAACGAACCCAATTGATGAACTGCATTAAACATCTTAATTAGCCGAGAAAACGTTTAAAATAAATTACGACCGAGTTGAAAACCAGACCAACTCGATATGTTGTTAATAAATGAATTATTAAGCTTGAAAACCAATACGCTAAACCTAATAGATAAGAATATACGACTGAAAAAACTAAATAAATTACAAAAAACTAACGGGTTCTACCCTTTATCTTATCTGCTGACTGCGCTAAAACAAGATTTGACCATTAAATTTTTTGAAAATGCGACGTATACACTTTGAAGGTTCCGTCAAAAATTATCCTTTCCCAAACGTAAAGGTTCTCAAAACATTAATACACAAAAAATAAGTAAAAAGGTTCCTCCAAAAAATGAACCATTTTGCGGAAGAAGTAAATAATTTTAAAAGAATAAAAGATAAAACAAATATACAACCGCAAAAATAAAACGTCAAATAATAGAAGAAAACAATCTTTAACTCCATTCATTAAAAAAACCCTAAACAAAAGTACCAAATTGAAATAAAGCAACTTATTATATTAAACAAGATTAAGTCTTTATAATTTTTTCGTAAAAAAACCACATTAGGCCTTCACAATTTCATTCGTAAAAAAATTCAAGACTTTGTTAACTATTATGCTTACAATGAGTGTCTTATTTGCAGTATAGCTTGAAGTTATCGTTGGTTCTGTGGTAGAGCGCTCGACTGCCTAACTGAACGGCCCGGGTTCGAAACCTGGGTGACGCATTTGTTTTTAATCAAATGAGAAATCGCTAAATTAGAATTTCTTCGATGCAATAATTTAAATCTTTCACGAAATTTTGCTCTATTTCAATTAAACCAAAATTTCATGCTCTATTAAATACGCTTTTGATAAAGCTGAAGGTCTAATTTTCAATGAAACGTAATAAGTGTCGGTGGTTCTGTGGTAGAACGTCCGCCTGTCAAACAGGCGGTCTCGGGTTCGAAACCCGCCCGATGCGATCGCCAATTGATACTAAGACGAATACCGTGAACAATTGGTGGAAACCCTGCCATTGGATGTTGAGAGGTAGCATTACACTCAGCACTCGGTCCGTCCCAAAAGTCAATAAGAAAGAGTTGGAGAGTTACCACCCGTACATACACACCACAAACTCAACACCCACAAACGTCATAACAATAACACAACATTACCACCCTACACATAAACATTACAATAGCGAAATATCCAAACTACTGAATTAAACCTGTCGTGACGGCGAGCGTTGACGAAAAAAAAACCACCAAACCAACCCCGACTGCAAATTAATCCGTTAACGCTCACCGTCCCACGGTGGTTTTGCAAACACGGTTTTTCGACTTTGTTCCCTAATAACTAGCAACTGCGAACGCAGAGATCTCGAGAAACTGCGTACGCAGTGATTACACTTTGCACCGAAAATGCGAACGCGTTCGCAGGCCAGACAGACAGACCCACCCACAGACCTACCCACAGACCCACCGACAGACCCACAGACAGACACGGTCGTTGTATAACCCCTCCTAGGGGACTTTGTCCCCTCGGAGAGGTAAAAACAATCCGAATCAAACCCAACCGCAAATCAATCCGTTAACGCTCACCGTCACACGGTGGTTTTGCCAACCCTTCGAGAAACTGCGAACGCAGAAATTTCCAGAAACTGCGTACGCAATGATTAACCTTTGCACGGATAATGCGAATGCGTTCGCAGGACAGACAGACAGACAGACACACAAACAGACAGACACAGTGATTGTATACGACCTACTTTATCCCCTCGGAGAGGTATAAAGTACATTTTAGGGGATGGTGTGAGCACGTTATCGTACGGTTACAATTGGATAAAAATTTTAAAATCCAGGTATTAATGGTATTAACCGTAGTGTTCATGTGGAAAAAAATTTGTTAATTCTTTTGAAATGAATAAAAACATTTATGAAAATTATTTAATATTTATTGAATATTTTGAATACATAAATTCTTTTATCATCTTATCATTAACATTTTCATTTTTAGATAATCTAGTTACAATATCAAACATTTTTACTCCCCGACAACGATTAATTGCAAAATACACGCAAAAGCCACCGCAAGTCGTACTAAGATTCCCTTGTAATTTTAACGAATTAAAAGTAACAGTTTTACTGTTTCTTTCGACAAAGTCGTTAAAGGGAAACATATCGGGGACGTTCCCAAAAGAATCGAAAAACTCTGTAGTACAGTTGTTTTTCGGGAAATAAAGTACCACTCAATGTTCTCCGGACGTTTCTGAAGTAGCCGTGTTTACGATATAAAGAGACGGGTAAGTTTTTACATATTTGGGCAATTGATCCGCGGCGAATACTCCTCGAAATAGGTTTTTGGCGAATTTATCCTTTTCCATAACTCTAGTAGCTCCATTCTAGCTCAAAGGCACGGTTCTGTTTTTGTCGACTTCAATCAAACTCTGGAACTCCGCGTAGACAATGACGGCGATGGTTTCGGTTAAAGCGGAAGCGAATTTTATCTCGAGTCGTAAATTTCCGTTTTTAACAAGATGAAAGTGGGACGCGTTGCTCATGAAATCAGCTGTTAAGTCGTAAACGAAAAGGCAGTTCCCACCTACGTAATCGTCGCGACTTATCTGGTTCCCCTCATCAATGTTCCACTGACCCGTTTGAAGAAATAAATTGGCGTAAGCCTGAATGTAACTATTCTCGGCAAAATTCGGAGTAAGGGGTCTGTGTGGTACACTATTGCCGTCGACAAACAGTCCAATGTAATTTAAATTAAAATGTTGGATATTATATGGAGATAATTTTAAGTCACACAGAAACGCGGGATGACTATCCATCCCAATAACCACCTTATTCGGAATTTGCCCGGTAAATAAATGATCTTGAACCACACTCATGTTTCCTTCAGGAATTCAAAATGAAGTACATTCGGTCCGAGTGATGGGGTACTTGGCTTTGGCCATCTGCAGTACTTTGGCGTGAGATAACGGGATTTCAGGAATTAGTTTAACTTTCCTCAGATATAACGAGGCTGATTTGATATCCAATTTGCATTTGACATCGGAGTGTAAACAAAACTCCGTGTTCGGTTTCCCAAAGACAAACTTTAAATCCACTAAGTTTAGAAGGTAGCGAGGTTGTTGGCAAATTTCTAAATGAAGAACGCCGATCATATCGATAACTCCCTTTCGAGCAAATTCAGCTCTTTTCAAAAAGCCTTCGTTGTTTTCAAAGTCATTAAATTTGCTCTCCGTGTCACGATAGAATAAGGAGCTAGTCAGGTGACTCGTTTTGGCGGAGTCACCGAATGTTAACATGGTTTGAATCATACTTTTATATGGGAAATTTTGAGCCGAGGGGGTAACGGATTTCTCATTTAAGAATAAATGCACTTCAGGAAATAGACTGTGCAGAAATAAATTTACGGGCACCACATTATCCGCAGGTGTCGTTACTACACCATTCGCACCCATAACGGCAGCTTTCGGAAAAGTTCCATTTTGTTTTTTCACTTCCACCTGAACGTTAAGGAGAGTCTGCGACAAGTCCACGTACGCTTCAGAATTTCCACTAACGCAAAACGTTAACGCTGAATTGTTGGTAAAGCTGGAAATGGGATTGTATTCTACCCATTCACCACCTATAATACCCGATTGCGATAATGGGACTTGAAAAAGGTCGAGCTCTGAATTCACGCACCCGCTTGAGTGAGGATGTAACAGTGCCATTATAATTCTTTCTGAAAATATGTCGGAGTAAGAAAGGCATGATGTTTTCTTCTTCTAGGCTTTATTTCGAGTGATTTTGCGTGGTCTAGCGCGCTTCTTTTTAAGTCCAGATCCCGTCATTTGTTTAACCGCTTCCACGGCTGAAAATAAGGCTTCTCTGCCGGCGATAATGGGACTTGAAAAAGGTCGAGCTCTGAATTCACGCACCCGCTTGAGTGAGGATGTAACAGTGCCATTATAATTCTTTCTGAAAATATGTCGGAGTAAGAAACGCATGATGTTTTCTTCTTCTAGGCTTTAGTTCGAGTGATTTTGCGTGGTCTAGCGCGCTTCTTTTTAAGTCCAGATCCCGTCATTTGTTTAACCGCTTCCACGGCTGAAAATAAGGCTTCTCTGCCGGCGGTCTTTGATCTAGTTGTCAGGCCTTTTTTGATTGGAATACCACTCGCAACATCCGTCACCACTTTCGCACCCGTATCCATAAATTTTCGTCCTAAGAACTGCGCTCCGCGTTTAAAAAGGGGCATGGCGCTGTGGATTGCCGAAGCTAGTATATTACCTAACCAATACCCTCTCTGAACTCCGACACCCCGATACACGGGAATTGATCCGTATCTAGCCTGGTTCAAATAGTAGTTTTCGTAATCGCTTACGGAGGGATTGTACCGCAAATACCTCATGATGTTTGTCGGTCGTCACTGTTTACTGAATTGAACGTTACTCCTTCACGCGCGTGGTATTATAGGGTGAGCCAAGCCCTCCACGGTCTGAAGTGGAGGGTAACGTGAACCTTACCACGCTCAAAACGCACGGGATTTCCCAAATCATCCATTAGGTTTATTTCGATAGTTTGTATTTCCGGGGAAGCGACTGGCAAGTAATGTGGACGAGAAATTCAGCATCCACCGTTTCTCCGTCTTTCCCTTTAGCGCTAATAATTCTCAATAGTGGAACTTTACTATCTCCCACGATTGTATTTTCAAAGACGTAGGAATAAATAAACAACGAGTGTAATCCGGCGTCTAAATCGACGATAAACGACGCCGTCATGGATTCCGTAATGACGAAATCTAGTTTTGGATCAACCGTAAAGCCCATCATAACCGCGATATCGCTGGGGATTATTATCGCGAGATCAGGCTCCAAATAAACCGACACGCGTTTCGTTCGCTCTTCGTACTTGAACACGATACTGTTATCTATAAAGAACAATGTCTAGTAAATCAAAAATTGACGAGAGACTTCCTTTGGGTATAATAACTACCGTTTCCTTAGCTTTAGCGTCGGTGCGCCAAATTCGGACTGCCCGATCTTCTTCGACCTTATTCCACGTTCTCGGATAACTTATTTCCGTTAAACCCACTTCGTAAGGTCCGTTAAGTTTCATTATTTCTGGGAGATATGTCGTAAATTTACTAGTCGTGTTGTTCAGAAAATATTTGATCGACGAATCGGATGGCAACGTGATATAAAAACTCATTGTATATCTACTACTTGCACCCAACTGTCAAATTGAGGGCCGTATCCTTTCCAACGAACCAGTAACTCTACCGTATTATCAGATTTTCTTCGCTTTTTCAACACTTTTTCAATTTTGAAAGTGGAAGACTCGAGATCTTTTCCGACTTTTTGCACTTCCTCTTTGTAAAACACTCCCAAAATGGGTTCCGAATTCAAATCCTCAAGTTTATATACCGACGGTTGCCTCGGTATCCTCTTAACAACTCGAAACAATTATTCGGAAAAATTTGGTACGTAACCTTTCTCAAAGAGGCCCTTGTTTTGGCTGATTCTTACGATGTCACCGATTTCAAAATCATACGTCACTGGAGGACTGAAGTCAATATCACCGTATAGAGTTTTCCAAATTGTTTTGGAATTTTCGAACGTTACTTCGACGGGCTTACATTTAATAGCGCTGTGATAACTGTTTACTAAATTTTCAAGCACATCGACGTATTTCTGGGTATTTTTCCTAGTGAAATATCGATACATTCTTGATTTAAACGATCGAATAAAACGTTCGACGATACTGGCCTTAAGTTCCGAGTTCGTTGCGAAAAATTCTATTCCCCAAGAATTTAACTCTGACTGAATGGTTTTGCAAACAAACTCATTTCCGTGGTCACTCTGTAACCGTTTTGGTTTTCTTTCACCGTCTAGTATGTTTTTCAACGCTTTCACAATGGTATCCCCTTTCTTCTCTTTAACGGGCTCGACAAAGGCAAATTTGCTAAAAATATCGATGCAGGCGAGTATATAACGATATCCCTGATTTTGCCTCGAAAGTTTCTGATGGTCAATTAAATCAGCTTGCCATTGTTCGTCAATACCGTATACTATTGTCTTATTTCTTTTGAATCTCTACTTTACATTTTTGTGTAATGTATAGGTGTTTTGATTCCGTAAAAACTCCTTAACATTTTTTAATAATACGTTGAATCCTTTTTCTCGAGCCGAACGATATAATCCTTGAGCGCCTACGTATCCGCCAGTCTGCTACGTCGTAATAAATATTTTCTAGTTTATCCATTACTAGTAAAATTTCCGAATGTAGGTACCGAGTAGTACCATGATAGGAATTCGGACACTTCGATTATTACAAAAATGAATATAATTAAGACGGCCGTAAAAATTTTCTGATTTTCGGAAAACGATTTAGCTAATCTGGACACCACAGTGGCAGCTACGGTTTCCGTACAACCGTCCATCGTAAGATATGAATTTGAAATAAATGTTGAAATTTTGGGTTAATCGCTTTATTGGTAAATACAATGAAATCGTCACCCACTGTTGTTTTCTGGGCGGAGTCGCGTGATAAGATAATGATTTCAGCAAGTTTATTCTGGCAGGGTTTTTGACAAACTGTTTAGGCACATTATTGTTTTGCAAAGTTTCGTAGAAGCTATTCGTTCCCGTAGGGTCGACATTCGATTTGCTTTTTCTTACCGCGTCGTAAATTAAATCGATAACGTTCGATCCTGAGACAACCCGTCCACCAATTTCCATTTCGCCGAGTTCGTTCCGTGAAATAATGCTTTTTCCCAATGTCCAATTGTACAAAGATATTGCGTCACTGAGCATATTTGACGGAATTGAAGACGCGATTTCTTCGTACCACGATCTTTTAACGGATTGATTTTTTTCAACTGGCTTGCGATTAGAAGTTATGTGTCGCTGCAAAGTTTGATTGTATAACGTTAATTTCTCGGATTGAGAGAAACTGGAATTCTCGAGAATCGCTTTCATTGCATTATCCAGGTTGGGCATTTCAGGTTCACGAGATATTTCTTCGGGGGTAGTATTTTTCATTCTACGTAGGGCGTCTTCAGACACCAGAATCATTTTGTGAGCCATTTACTTATTGATGGCGCGAGTTATCGCCGCACCGGCTACTGAGCTAACGATCGACAGTAAGGGAGCTAACAAGAGCGGTAAAAAACCTCCTTTCTGCACTAAAATCTGTTTTCTTTTAGCGAGAGGAATTTTTCGACAAAGATGGTGTAAGATTTTACGATGTTTCTTCAACTGACACTTTTGTCCATCTGTTAATTGAACGTTTCCACGTAGTACATTTATACAACATTCGATCAACGCTAAAATAGCGTCTCGATCTGCTAGCTTGATGATAGATTTCCTCTGTTTCGCGTTACAAATGCTCAAGTATTTCAGAAAGATAAATTTTTTACAAAATCGTTTTGATGTCGTTATGCTCATTTTGGAACAAAAATCGCGGCTTCTTCTCTTGGTATGATTCCCGTTCGCAGCCGATATTCATCTGACGTGTTTGGCTTTAAATCGACGAATAAATACCCGTACCGCTTTACCACGGCTTGACGAAACGCGTCATCGACGAATTTTGTATTTGACGGGGATATTTGTTTTGCAATATTTAATACGCTGGTGACGTCTCTAGCTGAGCGGAAGATCACGAGGTATTGGGAATTCAGATTGAGAGTTCTTACCTCTTTCTCGTGATAAAACAAATTTTGCATTAAAATTAGTACAGACGTGTTCCGATGATGGGAACCACGGATAAATAAATTGGTTACGTCTTTGTTGTTGGCAATTTCGCATAATAAATCGTCCAGAATTACGAAATTTCTTATCGCTGGATTCAAATTTCCGGGATCTAACAGCCCCTCGTGAAATTCAACTGTGGAATTATGTTCCAGCACCGAATTAAATAATACGGGTTGATATTCCGTGTAACACCAAACAATTCGCTGTGGCGGGGGTGATATGCAAGATTAGTTATGTTTAATTAATTTGGCTATGAAGTGGGATTTATCACATTGTGTTGGTCCTGACACGAGCCCGGTGAAAGGATGTATCATGACGGGATCCATGTTTGTAAATGAATTAAGAAATAATGAACTCAGTTTTTAATACGAAAATTTTATTGATATATTTTTACGCATCTTCAGATTTATACAACATCTTTTTGGCGTTGCACATAATGAAAGACAAAATTATATCACGAAAATCATCGCTTAAGAATGTATTAAGTTTAGAGGTTATTTCGGAATAGCTCATTTCCCCCATTGTCTCAAACAAGTGCATTTCTAAAAGGGAATTCCAGTCGATCATTAAACAATCATGCTGCTTTTGCGACGGACGAACAATTTCACAGCCCATGCATTGCTTATTAATGTAATCCGTAATTTCGCGAAGAACAGTTTCTTTAATATGCTTAAACACACGTTTGACTTCGTTGTGGTAGATCATAACTTCGTCGTATTTTTCGAGCAATGCCATCCAGGGATATAGCGTAATGGTGAATCCCTGTTTAGTCAGGTACCATTTCCCGTAGTTCATTACAGTTCCGAGGACGAGTTCCCTCACGTCCACTACCCTCCGGTTTTGGAAAAAACACAACTCGACCCGTCTCGTTTCCAATCCTTCGAAAAACCACGTGGAGGGAGAGGTAGAATCGTCTTTCAAGAATGAAGTTATTCGGTCGCTCGTCCTCCATAGTTGCTTGAACTATCTTTCCGTCAGTGCGATGCCAACGTTCCCGTCTAATGCTCCAATATGAATATTGCTGTCTGGAGTTATCCAAACTCCTTTCGTTGAAGAAATTGGGAAAACCTTGCCGGCGTTCCTATAAAGTTTGCACTCATTAAAACATGTTTGCACTTAGTAAGGTTATCATATACTTACATTTTTATAAGACTTCAACTTCCAAGATGCGAGAGTAACGGTGGCCAAATTTATGATTAGTTTTTCGATGGGAAGAGCTCCCTTTATATAGCGCTTTATTATCGTACTTTGGACCACATTTCAATTATTTCGCTAAATTGAATATGCCTAATTTTTGCTTAAAATTGTACGGGGTGCGTACTGCGGCCGGCACGCGAATAAATCCCATACGGTAATTTCCTCGTCAAACTATCAAAATCAATTACTCCTTTCGATGATACCCCCACCAATTCGCCCGGTTTTTCCGAAGACTCTCTCTCTCTCTCTATAGTGCCCCCACGCCGCGCGAAGACCAAAGCGCGGTAACAAAATACCCGAGTACACTTTCAACGGGGAGCCGCCGATTCCCCATTCATTAACATTGAGACCGTGAGCCAGTTCTCTCATTTTCTATCTACTCCCGGTTCAACAAGCGTTAGTGGAGGAGGTTCAACAACTGTACACCCCGGTAGCGTGTTTTCTCTCGGAACGATGGGACAAACCCCTTCCTTTCGTCCGCCAAATACCCCGGCGATCAGCGGACTAACCGCGAACGTACTTACGAGTGGAGGACAACTTCCAGGAACAACGGGACTCGGGCCGAGTTTTTTCCCCTTGCAATACATAAATAGCATCACCAACCTTAGATCGGGCCCTCACGCGGCTCAGTTGAATTTACCGCAGCAGTTTCCCATTGTAACTGGCATGAAATTACCTGAATACAAACTCAAAAGGTTTTCGGGAGATAATTTCCAATGGACAGATTTCTGGGCAATATTCGAAATCACGGTAGCGAAACAGCCAATGGAAAATATACTCAAATTGTTATAATTACGATCGTATTTAGAGGGAGTGATAGCTAGTCTCGAGCTAACTAACAGCAACTCCGACATCGTGGTAAAAATTCTGAAGAACAGATACGGAAGAAATGACGAAGTTATTCGATTCCACGTCATTAATTTAAAAAAATTGCAGCCTGTATAGACGTATCGGTTTGCGAAATCTGTACGATCGCTGCGAAGTAGAGATTTCCGCGTTGGAATCATTAAGATCAAACTTCAAGGAATTCGGTCCAGTGCTGTGCCCTCTGGTCGTGGAGCTTTTACCAGTAGAAATAACCATGGAATATAGCAGTAGAAGAGATGTGGATCAGGACGGGGACTGCTTTCAGTATTCCGACGGGAAGTCGAGACCAGAGAGAGGGCCAGCTTGTATATGAGCAACGCTCGCAGCGGATCAACCGCAAATTGGTCAGGGCAATCCGAATAACGCTCAATCTATGGAGTTTATGGCAGAAGTAACCAGAAAAGAAGAGGATGATCTCAATCGTCAACAGGGAGCTTTAACGTAGGAGCGGGACAGAGTAATCAATCGCTACGATAAATTTTTTGCAGACGTACAATTGATATGCCGTTTCAATTGCTAAGAAGAGAGCAATAATCCGCTCCCAAGGTCGATGTTATATTTGCGTGAGGTCTGACCATATAGCGAGGGAATGCACAGGCCAGGTTGAATTCAAAAAACAAATTACTAAGCGCCACATCACGGCACTTTGCGAAGAACGAAAGGGGCTAACGGAGGAGCTGGAGAAACGCAGAAAGAAACGAAAACAAGAACGACAAGGAGGATTCAAGAAATACGCTGTCGAAAACCATAACTGCGGGGCAGCACCTAGCCCCTACAAACTCAGCACCTGGCACCATAGTTCTATATACCGCGATAATTAAAATCGTAGGAAGTGAAAGAACCATGACCTTGCGCTGTCTCTTTGACGGAGGCAGCCAGAGAAGCTTTATAAGGAGGGACATCTCTGAACAGCTATGCCTGGAGATAGATGGCGAAGAAAATATACTATTTCACGCGTTCGCGCAGCAAGAGCCGAAGATAGTAACCTGCAAAAGGGTCAAGGTCATTTTACGCAGTTTACATGACAAGCAAGATTTGCCAGCCAAGGCATTGGAAATTTCGGAAATAAGCGGAGCGAAAATAGAGACACCCTGCGAAGAAATAAGAGAATGAATATCGGAACTTGGTTTGACTTTAGCTAACCAAGAAGCGTGTCACGCAACAAACGCTCAGGAGTTAGGGTTCCTGTTATTAGCGGACTACTATTGGAATGCGGTCAACGTTGATGAAATAATTCGAGTAAAGGGGGGGGCCCTTGTAGCCCAGAAAAGGAAATTTGGTTGGTTGCTTCAAGGATCATCCGATCAACCAGTCAATTCGTTAGCAGCTCATTATACCGCCATATCGGTTAACAACGCGAGCGTGAGTGAAATAGAAAAGATTGGAGGTGCCTTACGGAAATTCTGGAAACTTGAGCCTCTTGGAATAAAGGAAAATAAATCCCAAGCTCGGGAAACCGAAGCAATCCAGATGCGTTTCGAATTAGAATGTAAAATGGTCGCTACGAAGTATCACTTCCGTGGAAAGAAAGAAGAGAGGAGCTTCCAGATAATTTTAATGTAGCTATTAAAAGACCGCATGGACTTCTAAGAAGGCTGAAGACGAATAAACTGCTACTGAAGCTCATTATATTCAAGGACTATAACAACGAAGGCATTATAGAACTAGCCAGAAGTTCAAGAGGAGTCACGAAGTCCTTCTATTTACCCCATCATCCCGTCATACGGGAAGATAAAACTACGACCAAGGTTCGGGTAGTTTTCGACGCCTCAGCGCACGACCGAAACCAGCCATCGTTGAAAGATTTCCTGGAAGCCGAAACTAACATCAATCCAGATCTTTATGACGTCTTAATTAATTTCCGTAAGCACCGTGTTAGCGGTCACAGCCGATATACAACAGGCTTATTTACAAATCTCGATAGTTCCCGAAGATAGAGATTATCTTAAGTTTTTGTGGATCAAAAATCATTTCAGGGACAATCCACCAGAAATCGAAGAATGGCGTTTTGTCCGAGTTGTATTCGGAGTGAATAGCAGTCCGCACATTCTAGAAAGTACTATCAGACATAACACTAAGAAATTTGAAGATGTTTATCCAGAAACCTGCGCCAAGATCAATAACGATACCTACGTGGACGATATAACGTCAGGAGCGAAGGATGACAACGCCGCATTAAAATTAATAGACGAGTCACGAGAGATAATGTCTAAAGCCAATATGACGCTTAGAAAATTCCAGGCGAACTCTCCTGCAGTAAGGGAAGTGTTACAAGCAAGGTACGGAGAAACCATTCAAGAAGCTGTTTTCCACTCTTCAGGTGAAAATGAAGTATTGGGATTGGCGTAGAATCCAGAAAGCGACACTTTTTCATTCAAGGTGGACGAGTTGGCTCAGGCTTTGCAATCCTTACCACTTACCAAGAGAAGCAGGCTGAAGATATATACTCGCAGTTTCGACCCTACAGGGTTTTTAACACCCTACACCATCTCAGTAAAAATACTTCTCCAAAAGCTGTGGTTAAACGGAATAGATTCGGACCAAACCTATGGAAAAAATGGAGCACCCAATTAAAGGAGATTCCAGAAATACGGATCGACCGATATTATTTCCAGAGAGCGGAGGGAAGAGAACCAGGAAAAACAGAATTGCACATATTCTGTGATTCAAGCGAAGCTGCTTATGGAGTGGTCGCTTATTTTCGATACACCAATGACAAAGGTGCTATAGACACGGTATTCGTAACTTCAAAAGCCAGAGTAGTGCCAGTTATAAAGCAAACTATCCCAAGGCGTGTTTTGTAGGAGCACGATTAGGCAAAAATCTGGTAAATATATTCAAGATGTCATTGGCAAACGTATCGTTTTGGACCGACTCAAGAATTGCCTATTACTGGATTAAAGGAGGGTCACGGGATAAAAAACAATTCGTGGCCAATAGAGTTAGCGAAATTCAGCAAATTTCAGAACCCCAAACTTGGCAACACTGTCGAGGAATTATTAATCCCGCTGACCATGCCTCTAGTGGGCTCTCGGCAGAAAATCTAAGGATCAATGAGAACTGGTGGAAGGTTCCACCCTGGCTAAGTGAAAAACTCTGGCACCAGTCGAGCTTCGAAAAAGTTGCGGCTAACATTGTAACCGAGGATGAACCGAAGCATTCTGATAGAGAAGAAACCGGTAGCTATCCTGGCTCTGGAAAAATTTAGTAGCATCTAGAAGGTTGTTCGAATTGCAGCCTGGGTGCGAAGATTTAAAGCTGCCTGGAGGTGAAGATTTCTTCCAAAAAGCCACAATAAGAAGCCAGACCTCGAGATGGGTCCGCTAACTACGGAAGAAATAGATAAAGCAGAGCTAGACTGGGATTGAACCGTTCAATACGAATGCTTTAAAGCCGAAATTACGGATCTATCTAAGACCGGTCATACGAAGAACTCAACCATAGCAGAGCTTAATCCCATAATTGATGAGAACGGCCTAATGAGACTGGAAGGAAGATTACAAAATTCTGAATTCAGTTACGCAACCAAACATCCCATCATCCTACCGTACAAACATCGCTATTCCGATCTACGGATGAAAGAATCACACGAAAGAGTACATCACAGCGGAGCACCCAAAACCCTCATTAAAATTACAGTTAGATATTGGGTTATTAAAGGTCAGCAATCGGACAAGCCATTTTAACCCACGAGGAGCTCTACTCCGTTATCGTTCAAGTCGAGGCCATAGTAAACTCGCGCCCTCTGAAGTGTTGTTACTCCGCGCCCAACGATCCATCCCCCCTGGCTCCCTCGCATTTTTTGATTGGTGACCGGCTAACCACTCTCCCGACGCGAACCATCGAAGGAACTCTGCCAGAAACTTAACGAGCAAATTTTGAGCAGCGAGTAACATATCAAAGAGACGTTCTAACTAGGTTTTGGAACGGTTGGAAAAAGGAATATCTGCTAGAGTTGCAGTCGGCTCATATGCTGAAAAATTCGGAAACAGTTAACCCTGTGGCGAAAGGTGACGTTGTGTTACTGAACGATCACGACACTCCAAGGTAGAGTTGGACATATAAGGTCATGCGACTTAAAAATTTCAAATGGTAAAATGGTCAAAAGACCAGTTAATTTAGCATATCCTCTAGAACTGAGATATAAGATTAATATAATTTATAAATATTTAATGAAATATAAGATTAATATAATTTATAAATATTTAATGAAATATAAGATTAATATAATTTATAAATATTTAATGAAATATAAGATTAATATAATTTATAAATATTTAATGAAATATAAGATTAATATAATTTATAAATATTTAATGAAATAAGATTAATATAATTTATAAATATTTAATGAAATATAAGATTAATATAATTTATAAATATTTAATGAAATATAAGATTAATATAATTTATAAATATTTAATGAAATATAAGATTAATATAATTTATAAATATTTAATGAAATATAAGATTAATATAATTTATAAATATTTAATGAAATATAAGATTAATATAATTTATAAATATTTAATGAAATATAAGATTAATATAATTTATAAATATTTAATGAAATATAAGATTAATATAATTTATAAATATTTAATGAAATATAAGATTAATATAATTTATAAATATTTAATGAAATATAAGATTAATATAATTTATAAAAATTTAATAAAATATAAGATTAATATAATTTATAAATATTTAATGAAATATAAGATTAATATAATTTATAAGTATTTAATTTGATATAAGATTAATATAATTTATAAATATTTAATTAAATATAAGATTAATATAATTTATAAGTATTTAATTAAATATAAGATTAATATAATTTATAAGTATTTAATTAAATATAAGATTAATATAATTTATAAGTATTTAATTAAATAAAGGATTAATATAATTTATAAATATTTAATTAAATATAAGATTAATTTAATTTATAAATATTTAATTAAATATAAGATTAATATAATTTATAAATATTTAATTAAATATAAGATTAATTTAATTTATAAATATTTAATTAAATATAAGATTAATTTAATTTATAAATATTTAATTAAATATAAGATTAATATAATTTATAAATATTTAATAAAATATAAGAATAATATAATTTATATATATTTAAAATGATGTAGAATAAATTATAGTACCTAACGTTATAACTTGGTAAAGGACATTCGCCAAAGCTGTTTTTTAGAAAAACACCGCAGCTCAACAAGCGTCGGTGGCTCAGTGGTTAGAGCAAATCTCTTGCACGCAGCAGACCTTGGTTCGATTCCCGGCCGGCGCCAATAAGTCGCAAATTGGCACTAGGGATAGCAATTGCTGGATCCCTCATCCAGCAATCCAGCTGGATCCAGCGCATTTTTCGGTCTGCTGGATCCAGCACCACGTGCTGGATCCAGCGATGCGGATTCGCAAGTAATTAACTTTTAAATAAATGGCCCAAGATTCGCGCGCCGCGAATGGCACAAAAGTGAACGTTGCCGCGTTGCTAGGTGCGCTACGGCCCTGCGTGAGACAAGACCATCAATACCATTTGTTTCTTGAGATTGTACTTCCAGAAAAGTTTTAAAAAAAGCCTCTTTTATTAATGTATGTGGTTTAATATTTAATAAAATGTAGCTAGTTGCCAGTATTTACAATAGTCTGGTTTATATGTAATTGTCTGCCTTATTCTTCCAAGATGTGAACAAGAATCTCCTTAACTAGTTGGTGTAGATAGATACCCACAACCCACGTGCGTTACAAATTATAAAATCGTGATTGATTTAATCCTTTAAAATACTTCAAGACTAATATTTTATAACTCCTACTTCTAATAAGACTTTACCATAACAGAGTTCCCGAGGAGGAGTTTTACCATTTGTTGGTGTGACTGTTGGCAAAGTGTATTCACCGCGTTGGCAGTTTCATGAACTTTGGAAAAGGTTCACCAGGGCAAAACCGGTGTAACGGCTAAACTGCTCGTTACATCCAATATATTTTTTTAACGTTAACGCCCACCGTAACGACGGTTTTGACGTACTTGTTATTGTAAACTAGCTTTTGAACATTTGTATTCGAATTCGTGTTTTTGTAATGTTTTGTTTTCTGTGTGTTTTGTGTTCAAACATGGGCGAATGTTGTGTGTGTTCTGTATGTATGGGGCTTCTTCTCTCCAACTCCTATTTTTTTACTTTTGTGACGGGTCGAGTGCTTAGGGTTACGGTAAATTATGTTGCAACGATATTTATACAAAAAAACTTTGGGAAAAGTCCGTCAACCTTTACGTTATTATGAACTCATTAACGTAATTTATTTTAAATTATTTATTATATATATTTTTTATTCAGCAATATTTTTGTTATTTATAGATTAGATTAAAATTCATTGATATACTTAAAATTACAGTTATATTTTTAACAGGTGGATTTTAGGGTTCCGAGGTGGTAAATACCAGGTGGAAAATAATGTGGCAAATAGTGGTAAACACCGGCCTGGCCAAAAATGTATTTAGTGGAAATATATTTAATTTATTTATATACTTTTATTAAGATTAAGTTTTTGCATTTTGGGCTATAAAGTACAAATATCTATACATAGTTGCCAGAATTTGGGCTAGTTCAAAAGTGTATTATTGATAACTAATAATTAGATTTTTAACTTATTATCTTTTCAAAAGGCATAATTTCTTTATTAGCCACTATTTGCCAGTATTTTCCACTGGCTTGGACAAAATTAAAAAAAGGTGGCTTTTTAGGAACACCGATCTTTCACAGCTGAGCCAATGACTGCCACGTCTACTAATTGCAAATAAAAAATATCATCGACATACCATGGTGGAATAACAGGAGATGTTTAAATTTGTCACACTATTTAGTACAGTACGACAGCCAGATAACGCTTGCATCGCCTTTCAAAAAAAAACTCCGGTTAGTTCTCCATAAAAAACTTCCGAGGAGAGGTATATTTTGGCTTTCTAACTTGTTGGGCATTTTTGATAAAATTCTTGGTTTTTTAAAAATATATAAATTGCTGGATCCGCGTTGGATCCAGCTGGATTGATGTCGGTCCAGCAAAAATCCAGCTGGATTGAAAACCCTGCTGGATTGCAATCCCTAATTGGCACTAAGACGAAAACCGTGAACATTTGGTGGAAACCCTGCCATTGGACGTTGAGAGGTTACATAACACTCAGCACTTGGTCCGTCCCAAAAGTCAATAAGAAGAAATTGGAGAGAAAACGCCCGTACAAACACAACAGACTAAACAAAAACCAACTCAACAGATTCAACACCCACAACCGTCATAACATAAACACATCAAACTCAACACCCACAACCGTCGTAACATAAACACATCAAACTCAAAGCCCACAACTGTCATAACATAAACTCAACATTAACACCCTACACAAAAACATTACAATAACGAAATATCCAATCAAACTGAGTTAAAACGTTCACGACGGTGAACGTTAACGAAAAAACACCATACAAACCAAACCTGACCGCAAATTAATCCGTTAACGCTCACCGTCGCAAGGTGGTTTTGCCTACCCTTCGACAGTCCTAGCAACTGCGAACGCATAGATTTCGAAAACTGCGTACGCAATGATTAACCTTTGCACGGAAAATGCGAACGCGTTCGCAAGACAGACGCGGTGATTGTATAACCCCTCCTAGGGGACTTTGTCCTCTCGCAGAGGTAAATGTGTCTTAACATTGAAAAAGTAAAGACGAAAATACCACAATAGTGACTATGTGGGTTATAAAGTAACGGGAATAGGCTATAAACGTCAATTCAAAACCTGCAGCTAGTGCTCGGAATTCATGTAATTTTTATCCATTAGATAAGGTATATTTTAATATTCATGGGTTTATCCATTTTGATGTTAATAGACCTTCTTATTATCTACCAATTCTGATAAAAGGAAAACTATTTCGAAACGTGTAATTTTATACGTTTAACCTCTGGCCCCTCTTATCTATAAAACGTTCAAATAATATAAATAAAGTGTCGAGTATGTTTACAGTTCCATTATACATGGATAAATCTAAATGAACATCGACTAAGCTTATCTAATTAGGAGGTCTATCTTAAAAAAAATAAAGCTCGTTGGATAAATTATCCAATAAATAAAGTAGACATATCATTTCAGTTTCAAACAAAAAACTTTATCTAATTCGTTTTCGTAAGGTGTACTTTGTTTTTTCAAATGAATATTGAATCGGTTAATCTATTGGTTTTATCCGATTATTTGTTAAGCCCCGTTTTGAATTACGATATTTTTCAGGCTTTCGCTTTTGTTTTTTTTGACGCGCTTTTATTTCAAAAGAAGCCTATATCAAATTCATTTAGATATCTGCTTCTCGTGACAAAAAAGCCTATAGAGAAGCTTCTCGCGGATGGTTTTGACGCAAAAGCATGATTTTTGTTCGGAAAAATCGTGATTAAAAACGGTGCTTTACGTGGGAGGTCACGTACTTTGGTAGAATTCACTCGTATGGCAGACAGTTGTGTGCGTACAGTATAAGCCTTTGGTAGTGGTTATAGCCACTAAGTCCTTAGAATCGGGTTCTAACTCCAGCTGACTATATGCCTCCCGTAGGTCTATTCTAGAAAATAACTGACAACCTTTCATAGTTGCAAAGATGTGAGCTGGTATTGGTAACGGGTACTGCTCTCTGTCGATGGCTTTGTTGGCTGTTAGTTTAAAATCGCCACATATGCGTATGGAGCCGTTTGGTTTTAGTACTGGGACTATGGGTGCAGCATAAGGAGAAGTGGGAATGGGGGTGATCACTCCCATAGCTTCTAAGCGATCAAGTTATTGTTCAACTTTGCGCTTGATTGCGAAAGGCAGAGTTCGTGGTTTGAAAAATCGCGGTTGTGCATCTGGCTTCCTAATCAAATGTACGAAGACACCTTTGAAACGTCCCAATCCTGGTATAAAAGCGTCTTTGTGCTTATCCAAGATATTTTCATGAGTGAGTGAAGTGGTAGTTAATTGATTGACGAAGTGATCCAGAATTTGAAGGTTCGAACAAATCCAACTTCATCCACAGAGATTTGATGTGGTACCTCGTGTAACAACCAGTGGTAGGAGTGCTGACTTGTCATGGAATTGGACCTTTACATTAGAAAATACCTTGGTTTCTAAGTTACTGCTGCAAACTGAGCGCAAGTTGTAAGGAAATATTTCCAAAGGGTTTGCATTTGGAATGGTGTTAAATACAGATTCCGAGATAATCGTGAAGGTTGACCCAGTGTCTAGCTCAAACGGTATTCGTTTACCATTTATTTGGTATGATAGAATGCATGGTTCAATAAGTGAAGGTGAGTCATTTGTGACATGATAAGCACTAGCATTGTATTCGTCAAACAGCGTGTATAGAGCTGTGTTGCTTTTATCTTCCTCCGTAATTTGTGTAATAGGTTTCTGTTGTTTCGCCAAGCAAACCCGTGATAAATGTCCAAATTTGTTGCATTTATCGCACTTTGTATCTTTATGCGTACAACTCTTGGTGAAATGTTGCATGGTTCCACAGCGGAAATAACGACCATTAAGTTTTGTTGGTAGTTCGAATGTATCTTTCTTTATATCAGTCCTTTTGTCAGTGTTGCGGTTACGACCCGAATTTCCACCTTTTGCTTTATATTGATAATGTTGCATGTGGTTGACTGAGTGCGGATTGCTTTTATCTGCGGATTTCTTAACTTTTTTAAATCTGTGGTAGCAGTTTCCGTGGCTACCGCAATGGATGCCGCCTCTGATAGCGTGAGGGTGTTTTCCTGTAGCAAACGTGTTTGTATCCCGTGATTTGCTATTCCACATATTAGTCGATCCCGTATCATGCTATCGAATGCTGCATCGAAGTTGCAATGCTCGGCTAATCGTTTGAGTTCAGCTATGAAGTTTTTAACCGATTCATCTGGATGCATTACTCGTTGGTTGAATTTGAAGCGCTGTGTAATCTCTCTTGGTGTTGGATCATAATGCTGCGTGAGTAGAATCACCAGTTCATCATATGTCTAATCTCCAAGTTTTGTAGGAACCACTATTCCAGCTAATTTAGAGAATACATTAGAAGGCAGACAGGTTATAAAAATGGCATGTTTCTTAGTAGCTGAAGCAATATCATTTGCCACAAAATAGGATTTCAAACGTTCAGAATAATTCGTAAAAGATTCCTTCTTCGGATTAAATTACTCGCATTGTCCGTAAGTGCCGGCAACTGTAACAATGGGAGGTGCTGTCATGGCATCCTGTTAAGCGTAATCCTTAGTTCTTGATATGTAGTTGTGGTGCAGAGTGTTGAGACGTAGTGTGCAAGGCTTGAGTGTTGTTCTCCAAAATGTATGTATTCAAAATACCTTTCTCTTTTCCTAACTTATCCCATCTCCGTCGCCAATTGTTGTATCGTGGGATAATAAGAATGATAGAGAATTGTGTAACTATTAACTATTTAATAAACATTATTATGATACATTTAAAAAAAGTGAATTAAGCGTCATTCTCGTGTGTTCTCTTTCTATCCAGGAGACTGGTCTTATTTTGTTTTAGTTTTGGTTTCAAAGTATAATGACCTTGACTGTGTAGTGACGCGCCATCTATACTATACAATTAAACTTTAAATACGTTATACACAACAAATCATAGTATGAAATAGATTAGAGGAATAAAATAAGCAACGTTTACAGAAGAACGAATAAACACTATCAGTGAACTGACTGACCAAAGAAATATAATTAGTATCAGTTGAGAAATCTAATTTAATTTAGGAAGAGCAACTCGGGTAAAACGTACAGGTGATAATAATCTCTGGACTGTAATTTTGGATCAGAAAACGTTCAATTTCTGGCTTCGATTTAGTTAAGTTAAACATTTTAAACTATATAGATTTTATTGTTAATACGATAGGGATTAACGTATCGCATCGATGAGCATTTGTACATCTACAGTCCGAAACACTAGATACCCCTTTATAGGGTCGAAATAGACCTACCATAACACTTCTCCAACAGCGTAATGGTAAACATTCGAAACTAATTTATTTCGGCATCTTTTGGAGACCTACCTCGAGCGATAGGTTTTGCGGAGCCAAAACTTCGAGAATGCAAAAACTGTATTTGCGCAAACACCGAACAAATCCTTTTGCAGTATCATAGCTTGAGCTCGGGGTTCGGATAACAATTATCCGTTTTGATCCATAACCGAAAATTATCCGAATGAAAACTTATTTTACGAATTAGATCGTTGGAAAACCGCGATAAATTATCAGTAAACGGAAATTGAGGGGGATATTTTACGTGTTCCGCCGAGCTCTAATCATGTAGCTATTTAATTATTTGCAGTATTGCTGATGATAAGTTTTTTTAATGTAAATTTTCGTGTATTTTTCAAATAAAATGTTTTTTGGAAGTTAATTTTATACTTTGTTGTATTTCAATCCGATGAGTGGAGTTAAGTGTTGTCATTTTAGTGTTTGTAAGGTGTTTATTTAAGGTGTTAGTCGTTCAATAAAATTTGGTTAATATATTAACGAAACCAGTCCGAATTTAAATTGAAAGATCAAATCCGCTGCAATGTGACATACACGTGCTGATAGATATCAAACACTTTGAGATCAAACATTTTACTCTTCGCCACAAATCAGCACCTTCATATGTGTACTAATTATTTCGAATTAGTTAACCTTTTTTGGGCCTATGAACGTAACAAACAGTCAGTCATTTGAGTCGATGAGGAATATTCGCTTTAAAAATTAAAAATTCACACACATAACATTACAATAACCGTATGAAATTGTTTAAAATAAGTTCATGTCGATATTTCGAAAACTAAATATGTGTATCAATCATTTTCGTTTGAATGGTAAGAGCACGTGTACGATTGACCAATTTGTATTACCATATTTTACAGAATAAACTTTATTTAATTTTTAATATTCAGATAACCTGATTCGAAGAAATATACATTCTTATAATTTAGCTGTTTTGGAAACTGTAAACTTTAGCTTTTACAAACAATATTTACTTTAAACATTCACCATAATAAGCAACGAATTAACAAATAAAGAATAAACACAGGTGCCGTCTTATTTTAAGCAAAGAATTAATAATTTAAATATCAAATCTTTAAATTTTTCTGGCAGTTCTTCGGTATGCGTTGTATACGAATTCAAGGCAGATAGTAACAATGAACAGAATTATACCTCCGAGTCAAACAAGAATGATTGGTGCCAGAAATTTTAAAACTGTGGCTGTTAGCTGAGGTCGAGCTTTGAATGGATTCACACGGTTGAAATCAAAAACCATAAAATATTTCCCAGGTACGTCCTTGCATCGTTCCACTAAGCGAAACGTGCTAAACTATAAAATGAGTTGAACAAGAATAATGAGAAGCTGCCTTTTCAACATAATCTGTGAATATTTAGAACGGTTCTGAAAACCTTTAATCTAAATGACACTCGAATAATTGGTCGAAGAAATTTAAGAGCGCATTTGAATTTAAATAATTTTAGGCCGACTTCTTAAGATTTTGGAATAAGAAGAGAGCTTTGATAAATAGAATTTAAAATTATGTCTATAGGCGGTGATATTTATCAATAACAATTTAAGTAACTTAAAATTATACACATTTCAAAGTGGGATAATCTTAGTAGTAATAAGGATAAGTGCTCACTTTAAAACGTCTGAAATTTGATGACAAATTAATATTCACATTTTAATATAATTGTTTAGTCCTAGGTTGGTTTATTTAAAACAGGGTTGCTTACCTTTTTAAATCATAGAAATGTATGTGTTAAAGATTGATTAGATATATACTTCGTTCATTTTTTTAACTTTGAAACCGATTTACAAATATTATTATTTAAGTAACAAAAGATCTTAGATTTCTTGTTATAGTTAACATTCTATTCAAAAACGAAGATATTTAAGTTGCTTTAACACTTTACATTAACATAGGCTTTAAAAGTCGCTTGATGACTTAGGTTTTAGGTTATTATTATTATTAATATATAAAGCTACAGGTTTAAATAAAGAACCTCACTTATCATTCAGTTAACTGGCTAACCCTCAAACAAGAGTATCTACTTCACATGTACATTTTTATGTAAAAAACACAAATAAACTGTGGAATGATCTTTCTCATGTGATTATTGACACCTCTGCTACTTTAAATCAGTTTCGTACTTCTATACTAAATTTACTCCACGACACTCCAATAGTTTAATTATTTTTTGTTCTTGTTTATTGACAATTATCTCTGTATATATTTTAAAATGTTTGTTGTTCATGAGGACCCAACTGGAAAGCAGTTAAAAAACTGAGTTGGATATCCTAATAAAGCTATTTATTATTATTATTATTATTATTATTATCGTTATCCAAGTGCTATCCTAGAAAGAGTTAAATTATAGTACAATTTCCTATGAGCGTAGTTTACAAATTCACTTAAAGATATATGATTATATTAGTGACAGTCAGAGGTAATAGGAACTGGACAACAATGTGTTGCGTCTCTGCACTGTTAAAAAAAATTGTTCTAAGTTGAACAAATCGCCGTTCAGAAGGTTGTCCCTGTAACAGAACGCCATTTTGTTCTAATATGAACAAAAAATATTCGTTCGATAAAGAACGATGGTTGATGATTCAACAAACCTTCTTTGCTCAAATTAGAACGTTTTGTCGTTCGTGGTGGAACGCTTTGTCGTTCGTGGTGGAACGCTTTGTCGTTCGCCGTGGGTCATTTTCTCGTTCGACTTGGAATGCTGTATCGTTATCCAATACCGAGAGTACATAAAGTTATTGCTTTCAAAATTATAGCTCATGTCTCCTGCCGGCGGTTCATCATGCTAAATTAAGAAAAGTAACCTAACCTAACCCATTGCCCACCGAAAAGGAAAACCAGGCCTAAAACTAGATTATTTGAATTTAGTTCCAAACTCAACTACAACCATCTTATTAAGCTTAAAATATCTACTACGAAAGTGATATGCGTAAAATAAATAAAACCTATCTTAACGCAAAAGATAATACATTATACTCTCAGCCGAAATATTAATATTATAATTTAAATATAATTTATTTCTATGCTGAAAACGTCAAACCAAATTGCACTATATTACGAAATATTTCCGGAAAATTTTATTTCTTGAACTTGGGCAATTACATTTCCGAACGAATTTCGTCTACCTTGCCAATCAAATAAAAATATACTTAAAAAAAAACGGTGCGTGTCCTATAAATTCGGACCTTTCACAACCCTTTATCGTTTTCCACATGGAGGTTATTGATATCGTTATTTGTGTGAAGTTTCTTTTCAATAGGTGGGGTAGTTTCTGAGAAACAGCATTACAAACCTAACGCCATTTGAGTCGCTAGTGAAGGAGCTACGCTCCAACAATGAAATTGAATCTCCGGTAAATTTCCAAACACACTGTACATACAACTACAAAGCAACTTCATTACAACATGTTCAAACTCACCCTGTAAATAAATTACTACGAGTAATAGTTTAATCAACCAATACATTAACTTAAAACAACATAATAATGTACGAAAAAAACTACCTATAACAAAGCGCACTCTAAACCACTCATTTATTACTTTATGGATGTTATACTTGTTTGTTACTTTTGACCATACGACGTTTTCCGAAAAATAGCGTCACACTTATTTGTTACTTTTGGTCATACGTTGGAAGTGTCACCCTCATATGTAAGTACATGTACATGAAACCAATACAAAGAAATCCATATAGGATTGTGTGTAAAACCTGTTCTAAGGGGAACGATCTCCTAGCTATTGGAACGAATCTATTCTATTGTGTAGTTTACAAACCTTCCTCCAGAGGGCGAAAGAGCATTCGTTCTTATTTGAACGAAATAAAATATCTTGAACACACCGTTCTCTGTAACATACCTTTAGAACGCTATCGTTCATTTTTGAACAGACTGTTCTAAGTTGAACGTCTTCTGAACGAATCTTTTTAACAGTGTGGGGAATTCAATTCCCAGCCAAAGTGAATGGTTTGACATATTTTCTTGTACCAAATACGCACCGCTGAACGTCAGGACAACGGCATTTCCCGAAGAACTTTTTGATTTGTGGCCTTGAATTTTAAGACTGAGTATAAAATGAAGTTTGCTGGTCAATCACCTATTAAATAGAAAACGAAAAGACGCTCTCTTTCCGTTTTGTTGCCTTGAATGTCTCTGTATTCGAATATGTTCTTTATTTCAGGTCTTGTCAGCGCTTCGCCAACGGTGTCTTTGTAATTCAATATTACTGTAGCCAGTTCACCTTTGAAATTGGCCAAAAAGGCCTGGTTTTAAACCAAACTGACATCGAGAAGCAGTGGCGTACTCAGAAATTCGAAAAGGGGGGTCGAGGTACGTGGATGTTAAGAAGGGGGTCGAGAAGGGGGTGAAATTTTAGTACAGTCAAAGGTACGCCTAGGGGGGGGGTCTCGACCCGGATACCTCCCCCTTGTCTACGCCACTGTCGAGAAGCCAAACTGATAAGAGCATTCTCCAGGACATCCGTCGGTTTGAATGAGAAAAGCTGTTTAACATGATGAAATAGTGGTCAACGTCGATAAAGGAGATCGCGTCTTTTTGATTATATTCGTTATTTAACCATTCACAATTAAAAATATTGGACGTAAACAGATGAGATTTGGTCTAATCCGCACACATATGGGCAGCTGCCAAAATCCATACCTCGGTGACATTTTTTAAAGGAACCAAATAAATGTTTTAAAATAATTGAGCGAAGTGACAGAGAAAGTGATCATACAGTAACCAAATGCATTTCCTTGAATGAATTTAAAATTTTCAAGTCCAAGGCTATCATTAATATCCCTTCTAACTACAATCAAAACTAAAAATATAATTTTCGATGTAATTGTTTCACGCCAAAATATAAGTGCCGTCATTTTGTACAAACCATGGGTATTGTGACTGCATTTTTTCTTCGTGTCTATTTACAAAGATAAAAACCATTTTATTTGGTAATTTCTAACTTAACAGATGTTTTAAATCGCTGAGGGGAATACACAATTTTTTTCTAATATAGCGACATTATAAAAGGTCTACTCACAAAACATTTAGATATCGGCTTTTATATATTGTAAGAACTAGCTAGGGTTTTTTGGAATCACCATTTCCATTTCCTTTCATCGTGTGAGTGACAGAGATGGACATAGATGGCGGTGATCACGATTCTTACGCCAGTTCTTGTAAAATCAGTACAAACGTTGATATACATATCAATTTAATAATACATTTAAAAACGAACTTTTAACAAAGACTTCCACTGCGCATCATTTCCATACGAGAGTTACTAAGCAAATCAACTTTACGCCGGGCACGAATTGTACTCCATTATTTGTTAGATACATAAACCTCTCATGTAATAGATTTATTCGGCTTACAACGTATCGGAAAAGATTATAATAATTAACTACATCATTCGTTTTAGGAAGTTTATAAATATAAACTGTTGCCAAAATTGAAAAAGCTTTAAATGTAATATACACAGTTCTTGTAAAAAGGTGATTTTAGAAATTCGGAAATTTTATATTTTTGGTTCTTCATTTTTAAGATTTGGAAAATTGAACTTGATAAATTCTGGAAAAAAAAATGTTCCAGTGATCAAAACAAAGAGAAAATCTAAAGAAAGGTTTCTAAAGGTGCCCAAAAACTGAAAATGATTAAGCTTGGATTGTTCCAAAGTAGCAGTGACACATATAGGCAGCTGAGCTCAAGAGACTGGAAACTGGAATTGACATGGACCTAAATCTCAATTTTATGTTAGTAAACTGGGAATCTGGAGATAGATTTCTTGTGATACATTTTCCCTCCAACTTATTCTTAGTAATTAGCATTTATATTAAGATATCAGGTTTAATATTTTCATAACGGACACCGTCAATTTGGAAAGTTAGTTCAATTACTTAGACAGCCTAACGAAAAGTACAACTTCATTACTTATAATTAAGTTTACCCTAAGGCACCGGGAATAAGGTACCTTTGTTCTTATATTCAAAACTTAAAAAAAACTGATTGAAGACCATAAGTTGTTCTCATAAAAATAGAGCTCCTCTAAACAGAGAAGATTTAGATTGCGGCCGAGTAGGTAGTTTAAGGCCCTAGACATTAAATTAAAATGTCCTAGACTGATAACTTATTCGATAAGGTCAGAATTGTTGGAAAAATCTCTGAATGCGATATTGGGACTTTTCATTATCTATGTGTTATTTGACAGATTTTTTCTTGTATGGGTACACACTTATTTACATTAACCACCGCAAAAAAATGTCCATAACAGTAGAAATAATTACAAATTGGAGTGTTTCTAATTTTTATTTCCGAAATTCATGTTTTATTATTATTAAAAAAACGCAGAACCATTAAATTATTTTAAAAAGCTTATTCTAGTTTTTAAAATTATTAACAAATGATTTTTCTTAATAAAAATATCGCTGTATAATCTTAGCTAATTTCAGATTAAAAAATATCTTTATAAGCCCCATTTCATAAAGATCTTTAAATGAACTTTCTTTGTTCAACACAATAAATATAAATAGTGTAGTTGACGAAGAAGGTACAAGGTTCTTGGTTGAATATATCGAACATAAGTCAAGGACATAAAACTTATTTTGAAGAAAAAGTATATGATTACCTTTTCAAGTCCCTATCGATTGCTTAGCTCAGCAAACAAACGAATAGCTGCGTTCGGAAACGCAGTGCCCCTTATTAATTGTTTTCTGTAAAGGTCTAACTATCTAGGCCATTAAAACAAAACAAGTAACTTCTCATACCCGACACTATTTAGTCGGTGCCTTAAGGGTAGGAAGGGCACTTAGAGCCTGCTATCGCATGATTTATCTTAAATACTTCTAATAAAGTTACTTCAGAGTTGAGTCATTTCTTCATTTTCGTATCGCTTTTCTTCAATTTCTGCTTCATTTGTTTCACTTGGAATGACTCCCTGATCCACAAGTGATGCATTGCCCGTTTTCTTTTCATCATTCTTAATGTTACACAATGATTTACTTTCCATTTCGTTAATTTGTACTTTGAATTTCTCAATCAAACTCAAGTAATACTGAAACAGATCGCTTCTATAAGTATCACTTTTAAAAAAGAAAATCAAATGCGTCTTTTATTAGAAACGTACTCCTTGAACTTCGGTCGAGAGTCTCTTATCGAAAAACTCTTCCAAATTTTGGAAGTCTGGTCTGTTAGTTTGCTCCTCTTTCCAACATTCCAACATTATATTGTATCTGCGTTTCAAAAAACTTGGTAATTATTTTTAAAAATTGGGGTTCATAGCGGCTAACGGGCAATACGGTGGAATGCAGTTTAAAAAAAAATGTTTAAAATTATAACACTTTTGAAAAAGATTTTTAATGTTTGTTTTCAGCCATTTTAATATATGTGTTTAAGTCTTTTCTAAACGGTTTGTTTAAAGCCTTTTTTAAACAAAGGATGTACAAATATTAAACAGTGGCAGATTCCTCACTTTGGATTAGAAAACTATCAAATATCATCTCTTAACTTGTTTTTGCTTTACACTTCTGTTAGTGTTTATAAGTTATTCATTGCCAGGAAAATCGGAATATTTTGAATAAAATATATTTCAATTCCAGAAAGTTCAGAAATATTTCTTACACTTCATCAGGCGCGTGTTTTGGTTTCTCCATCCGATACCCATTTTTGAGCTTGTAGTAGAAATGTTCGTCGATTACTACTCCGGGATATGGTTCGGAACCCAGAGAAAATATTTCCCAGAGAAGAACACCGTAAGACCATCTACGAAAAGCCAAATTGTAAATTCATATGAAAATCGACAATTTACCGAAACTTTAATTTTTTTAAGGTTTTCAAATAAATTTGTTTTCAGAAAATATAAATGTCTAGAAAGACGTTTTTTGTCATTACCAAAATCAGTTTTTTTTTAATTATTTCGGAAGGTAATAATATTTTCAAAATAAAACAACCTGTTGTTTATCGACTATCCTAGTGCTCCGATTTCGATTATTTTTTATCCATCTTTTTTCTAATAATTACAAAATTAGTATTCGACATGCTAATGAAATAATAAATATTTATTAACATCTGCTTAGTTTAAAAACGTTTAAAATAAGCTGACGATTTGCGATGGTGTTAAAAAACCGTTTTATCTGTGCCAAAAAGTTAATTTTGCTCATTTCAGTTAATTAGTTACAAAGTTTTTAAAAATAAACTAGTTTTAATTCAGACTAGTTTAACTATAATATACTATTTAGAATGTGTCTAAAATTTGTCAACATTTTTTATTAATGGCAGTTTGATTTACTAATTTGTGAAAGGAAATTTAACTAGGGGTGTGCGAGTACCTAAATTGTTATTTTATCGGTTAAAGAGAAAATCAAAACCTCGTTTTATTTTTTTTATAAGTCTTTTCCTTCCGTACCTCACGATTAAAGAATATTCATAATTGGACGTTTCCTAAGGCCTCTTTTACGGAAATTTCGTTTTATAACCAGTTTATTTTAATGATCTTATTAATAAACTAATCAAGAATTTTAGGACTACGAAAGCAACGTTGGGTAAACAGCAGCCAGATGGATATAAATTGGGGCAAAACAAAGAGGAAATAGAAGCAGCAGCCAGAAAGATAGAAATTGAGGCAAAACAAAGAGGAAATAGAACAGCAGCCAGAAATATAGAAATTGGGGCAAAACTAAGAGGAAATAGAAGCAGCAGCCAGAAAGATAGAAATTGGGGCAAAACAAAGAGGAAATAGAACAGCAGCCAGAAAGATAGAAATTGGGGCAAAACAAAGAGGAAATAGAACAGCAGCCAGAAAGATAGAAATTGGGGCAAAACAAAGAGGAAATATAACAGCAGCCAGAAAGATAGAAATTGGGGCAAAACAAAGAGGAAATATAACAGCAGCCAGAAAGATAGAAATTGGGGCAAAACAAAGAGGAAATAGAACAGCAGCAGCCAGAAAGATAGAAATTGGGGCAAAACAAAGAGGAAATAGAAGCAGCAGCCAGAAAGATAGAAATTGGGGCAAAACAAAGAGGAAGTAGAAGCAGCAGCCACATGGAGATATATATTAGACAATGTTAAGAGGTGATGGGAACAGCAGCCAGAGAGAAAGCGTTTACACACCAAAGAGGGGATAAAAACAGCAACCACAGACAGATTGAGACCAACCAAAGAGATGATGTAAACAGCAATAAGAGGGAGTGAGTGATAGATTGAAACAAAGCAACGTCGGGATATAAACAGCAACCAGAAAGTGAGATAGAGAGATATATTAATTAAGACAAGGAAAAAAGGGAAGAGTATGATAGATTGATAACGTCATCTTGACGTTCACCCACTTCACTATTTATACACAAAAAATGCTAGTTCATTTCAGTTCAATCGAATACAACATAAATTTAATTTGTCGAAATTCTAAATATTTTAAATTTCTATATTTTTAAAGAAAACGTGAAAAAGCATCATTAAATTTCTGACTAATAATAATATTTTTAGTGGTTATATACGTACACGTCACTTTTAACTGTGTAAACTTTGTCCGATAATGATTCCAGAGCATTCCATTTTATCGCAACTAAAGCCTTCAGATAAATAAAATAAGTCTTAAGTCAAACTGAAACATTTTGGTACAATAAAACTTATTTGAAGAAGCGATAGATTAATGTAAGACTCTCAAAATGGTGCTGACTCTTTTTATTAGGATTAAGTTAATAATTTTATAAGTTAAAATATTCAAAAAAATATTAATTCAGTTTTCAAAGAAAACGAATCCGTTCGTTTTTCAAATGAAATGGTATCAATATGCATTGAATGATTTAAATTGTTAGATAACAAATTTAGATTATTTGGAACAATTTAGAGCAGTGGCGTTTCTGGGCCTTTTTCAAAGCTTTCGGAAAAAACTTGGCCGTGCTTTAAAATAAGAAAAAGTTTGCTGAATTATTTTCATCAAACAAAAAATATTTATTTGTTTGTCATAATTAAAATTTATTAGCTTAAAATTAAGGCAGCTTTTTCACAGGTATTCTTAACCTGTTCATGAACCTACGAAGTACAATTATAAAATACGGTAAACTTTCGTAAAAAAGCAACCGGTTAAAAAGTCTTATGATACACTCAAATCTTAAATTGCAAATACTGTACAAGCAATTGTTTGCCAGTAACAAAGCCAAAACAATAATGCGAGCAGAGCAGCGCCTATGCGTGAAAAGTTCTAGATCGATAAAGCTCTTTGAGTAAGTAGGAACTCGTTATTGGGAATTAAGAGTTACCTTTCAAATTTGGAAAGACCCTTGAAATATGACAAAGTTACTGTTTTGACCAAGGCTATTTATATGGACCCAAAACCACAAAAACAAAGCTCAGCAATATTAAAATATCCTTAGCAAAATTTATGAGATCATTAATGGGCCGGGCCTTAAAGTTCGACGAAATTGAAGACTTTGGGGTCATAGTTCGTTACTAAATATGGTAATCTAATGAGCTTTAGTGTGTCAATTATATTTATAAAAGTATTCAAGAAAGCAAAAGGCATTAATAATTACGACAATGACGACGCCGTAGACTATATCTAGACCGTAGTTAGATTCTACATGCAAGTCGAGGGGCGGTCACTCCGCGTAATCAGCGTACAAGCCCGTACTTTTTGACTCTACTAATGAGATTACTCGTAATCTTTAGAGTCTGCACCTTTATCAGTGTTTAGTGTGCGTAAGCTGTGTACAGGCCATCTGAAAGTGGTTAGCCCCTCGATGCAAGTCAATGTTAGGCTCAAACCCAAAGAACGGTAGATTGCAATATAAGTTAATATAAAATAATATACTAGCAAAGATTTACAAATTATTTTTTACAAAAACTACTTCAGGTAGATATTTAAAATTTTTAAGATTAAGTAAAAACACCGGACATTGATTAATAAAATTTCATCCTTTTTTTAAAAATATTTTCACATTTTAAGGAAACATATTTTTTCACCACTAGGAGCAAGATCAATTTTGTAAATTGAGAATTTTTAGAACATCAAATATCTGACATTGACAAGTTGGGCAATGTAAACTTGTTTCATCCGGGGGAAAGAAAGCAACTTGTAATGACAATAGCTGGTGGCTGGGTTTTAATGCGTAGGAAGGGGGTGGCAAGCCCTTCATGCCACGCGAGTCAACAGCCGTTAACCTCAGCAAGTTTTTACGGAATGGGGAAACTGGACAACTCGGTTGAAAACCCCTTAACCCCGTAGTGAAAGAACTGGCGAACTCACGGAGAAGGAGCTTTTCCGAGTATTCACTCAGTGTCACAAGCTGGGATCGAACCCGGCTCCTTTTGATGCGAGGCGAAAATGATAATCACTTCACATCCCAACCTAACTCATTCACGTATCATTGTAATTGACGGTAACCTCCAATCTCAATCGTGCTTAACAAAAAGTTACTTCCATTAAATAACAAAAATAAACGTGAACTTAAACCATTTATTGGTAATTAGATGTTTCAAAATCAGTTTCCAAGTTCTTTAAGGGCTTAAAAACGTGCAGAACAAATTGAAATTTTAGATGATTAAGCTATGCTTAAATTATAAAGTGCACGACTATCTCTTTTCAGTTTATTTTGGGTCGTAGTTTTCCATTAAACTGAAGGTATTCATTGATTTCAAATGATGCTCTATAAATTCTTAATTGAAAAAATTGATCGAGCACCTAGTGGTAAAACAATATTTTTTTAAAAGTGAGAAAATATTTTCAGAAAACGAGTTAATTTCAACAATCAATGTCCCTCGGTGTATTTACTTAAATATAAAAAATTAAAATTTTTACCTAGTAATTTTCATAAAAATCATTTGTGCAGGGTGTTACGGATAAGAGTACCGAAAATTTCTATGTGCATCCTATGGGTCTATATGAGTAAAAAATGTCTAATAAAAATGGGTCCTAAAGTGCTTCGTTTCAGAGATATGGGCTCCCAAAAAACCCGGACACAATATTCTTCCTTGAACCAAATTGTTTTCATTAAACTATCAATTGTTTTTTATCCGTGAGGCGAGAAACTTTAATAACAAGTGGCAAAAGTTCATTAATGTCCTTTTAGTAGTAAAATGAGTTTAAAGACAAAGCATTTTAATTTTATTGACACGGTTCCAAATAAAATAAAAACATTTTGTCGTTACGAACGACTTTAATTTTCAAAATTTAAGATACAAATGTCATAAGATTTCTAAAAGAATGCTTTTAAGTTTGTCTAATCCGTTCTGTGGTTAATATGGCACGTCAAAGAACGCTTATGGGGTTAGAAGTTCAAAGATTCAATCGTTCGTCTTTTGGTAAAACCAGTCAAAATATTATTTGTATCTCTTTCCCGGTTACATGTCAATCATAAAAAAAACAATGTTAAAACTTTGAATTTTGAACTTTTTTTTTCAAATAAATCAGTATAAAATATTGATTATTTGGGAAACTTATTTACTTTGTAACCACAATTGCGATATTGATGGCACATTTTTCTAACGCTGCATACGGACGAGCCGAAGAAAGAGGAGATGTGGCCCGGAAGTTGTATCAAGAACACTACCCACTAAGAAGGGTTCTGAAAAGGCGAACTTTTGAAGCTGTAGACCGGGCAACTTCAACCGTACCGGGAGAGAGTGCACAACATTCCACTTGACGTGGAAGAACAGGTAAATACCTCGGTTTATAACTACTTTTTAGTTATAATTTTTTAATATTTTTTGATAAAATGTTAGGTACTTACAATTTTCGATGATGATCCAATTGTATGACAGTTAGATGTCAATCATGTTATGGTCTGAAGAATTCTACGTGGTCACCCTTTCCATCTTCAAAAATTCCAAGACGTGAATGACGCCGACTATCCTAGACTTTTTATTGTACAAGAAGTAAATGTTTTTGTTTTCAAGTTATCCTAGACGTACCAACTTCTGTCAGTGGTTTGGGGACAGAGTACTGAATGACCCACAGTTCGCAAGTATTATCCTAACAGCTGATGAGGCCAATTTTTCCCGGAACGGCATAGTCACTTAGCACCATAATTATCAATAGAGCCAAAATAACCCACATGGAACAATAGTCGCAACTCACCAAGAGCGCTTCAGCCTCAACATTTATTGTGGAATTGTCAGAGACTATCTAGTTGGACCAATTTTCTTCCATCTAGGTTAAATGGAGAGTCATACAAATGATTTCTTCAGGAATCGTTACCAGAGCTATTGGAAGACGTCCCGTTGGCAACTAGAGTGCGAATGTGGTTCTAACACGATGGAGTGCCACTACATATCAGCCACGTAGTGCGAGATCAACTTGATGCAACATTTCCTTTAAGGTGGATAGGACGAGGAGGAACTATTTCGTGGCCGCCTCGATCGCTCGATTTAAACACTTGCGATTGATTTCTTTGAGGATATCTGAAGGACCTTGTTTATAAAACAGATGTCCGTGACATTAATGACCTTCGTCAACACATTATAGATGGATGTGAGACTATTCGGAACAAGCCTGAAATCTTCGAAAAGATTCGTCAATCATTTGTACGGCGTTGTCATTTTGAGCAGTTATTGTGATGTTTTACAATTTATTAAAAGACAATAATTATTTGTAACTGGTTTTTGCGTATCACTTCCGAATAAGTTTTAGCTGGCGTTATCATTAAACTAAACGAATTATGGATTATTTACACTTTTAGGTTTTAAGTTTATTCTACATAAACACCAATTACTCCCATAACACCTAAACCACGTACAAGCTTCAACAAGGCTGACTATCCTCGTAGAATTGACGTTTTTCAGTGCCCCAGCAAACACAACATCATACCTCCAGCGTCCTATGGACAGTACGCTGGTGTATTGAATTTCTCCGTTTGATGTCCCAAAAACCGGATGGAGATAGAGATGTTGACGTAAATCAGAGGTTAAAAGACGAGCAAATGTCTGATTTTTCCAGAGTCAAAGTACGTCCCGAGCACAAGTTCTAAGAGTAAGACGTCCGTCGGGTTTTTAGTGAACATGCCGAGGATGAGTGTACGTTAAGCCTAAAGACGTCCGAGAGTGTTTAGTATGGTTAAATATCAGCTTAATCGGGACGTATCCAGGACGTTTATTTGATGTCTTGTATTTTTCTTAACCTTCTATCTACAGACTCAAACGCCAGTCGATCTGACACCAGTCTTTTAGGAATCTACTGCTGGTTGAATCTTTGAGCTTCTAACCCAATTTTCCTTAGGCCGTCCGTGCAATAAACGTTCCTAGTCCAATGTGCCCTATTAGCTAGAGAACGAATTAGACAATTTTAAAACCATTCCTTTAAAATTTTCATAACATTTGTATCTTTTAATTTAATAATTAAAATCGTATCACTAAATTAAAATGGCTTTGTCTTCAAACTCATTTTACTTCTTAAAGGACATAAATGTACTTTGGCCACTTGTTATTAAAGTTTCAAGCCTCACGGATAAAAAACAATTGATCGTTTAATGAAAAAAATTTGGTTCAAGGAAGAATATTATTTGCCAGATTTTAGGCTGTGTCCGGTTTATAAGGTAATTTTTTGGGAGCCCATACCTCTGAAACGAAGCACTTTAGGACCCATGTTTATTAGACACTTTGTACTCATAGAGACCCATAGAACGCATATATAAAGTTTCGGTACTCTTATCCGTAACACCCTGTATAACTACCTCAGTCAAAAGAATCGGAACGAGATATACTCGCTCGGCCCATAGTTTTATATTTGATTTAACCTTATCTTTTTTATAAAATTTTGATACTATTGTTTGTTTGTGTCTTTGCGAATGAAAATATTGCTTTAAATGTATATCGGCATTGATTGTTTAAAACATAAGCTCACTTTGCTTTGCGTTGTGTAAAAGCCTTCTTTGGAGATATCTTTGGTGAGACCGAAGTCGCAAATCTTGACAACATTGAAATCGGACAACAAAACGTTTCTCGCAGCTAAATCTCGATGAATCAGCTGAAACAAAACAGGCACATGAAACTAAAATGTAACCATTCATCGTTGCATTGGGGTTTGCCCTAAAGGAAATACGAAATGTTTTCGATTTTTTGCATAAATTTGTTTCCAGGTTTTTTATATCAACTATAAGCCTTTTTTCGGAAAATTTTCCGAAATATTCCGCAATTAACAAAAAAAGTTTTCAACAACTACGAAATTTTAAGAGTGCACAAGAGTTTTAATTTAAAATGTATTTCACCCGACTAGTTTTGGACACGTTATCATACCCCTGATGACGATCCGATAACTTGTTCGAAACTAGACGGGTGAAATAAATTTTAAATTAAAACTCTTGTGTTGTGCACTTTTAAAAAATTCGTTCGTTTCCTTTTTTCTAAAAAGAAGTGAGTCTAATATTGTTTGCAAATTTAAATGAAGCCGCATTGTCGCCTCATTTTTTCTGAACTTAAAGTAAATCTAAACCTCTAAACTAGTTTAAACTGATTAACAATGTAACACCAATAATGTTTTGCAATATTTTACGGTTATTAGACATTTCGTATCGATAAAAAGTTTAAAACATTAAAAACCCTTAAAAAGTAATTTGTTTCAATTTTAAATTTAGTGGAAATTTTTCCGCAATTTTTTCTGGAAAATTAAAAACAGAGCTCTAACTTTAATTGGCAATACATGTGTAAAACTTAAAATAAAGAGGGCTATAAATGTAAAGAAAATATTATTTATATATAGGGCTATTAATATAAAAGGCTCTATATCCAGAGCTCTGCGTCACCCTATAGATCAGCCCGTGCTTTCCCGGAAAGCGTGGTTGTATGTGCATTTTAGATTTCACAAAGGGGTTTAGGAAAAAGTCGCCAGGTTAAGCTAGCAAATAACATTTCAGAAGAAAAATAATTTATCTATCGTTGTAGGAAGAATATAAATTAATGGATCACAAATCGCCCAACAGTCCATTTAAAAATTGAGTTATTTACCCGCGTTACTGTAGAAGTTTGTCAGGAATTTATAAACCGGTGCTCCAAGCGCAAACATGTGCCTTATACGAAGATTCGCCAATCCTCAGTAAGCTACCCAATCCTCCGAAACGGCCGGGATGCCTGGACCTTATCCGCTAACCTGAGCCGAAATCCAGTTTCCTGCTCCTACCTAACCGAAGTCGGAGAGGGTGTTAGGTTCTTTTTACCACGGCTAACATATCCCAGTGCGCCACCACCTCTATGTGCCGGACCCCAACTCTACGATAAGGCCACAAGCTTTTGCACACCATGGCTCATAAAGGGCCACGTTACTATAGCAGTTTGACCAAAAAATTACATTAATAAGCAGTTCCTTGAATTGTTATTGGTTAACAGCTAATGCTGCAAAACCCAGGTGAAGCCGCCCGGGTTTATGAATGCAGAAATTCGAAACTATCTAGGTGCCCACTCCGTGACTACAGGGCTGCAGTCCATACAGTGCTGCTGCTGGTTAAGGGTGTGTATACTGACGTCCTGCTTCTTCACTCAAAGCGCAGCTAGAAACCACTAATACAAGGTGGATATTATTTGGACCAATAATGACAACCCACATGTTGGCAGTCACTCTATGTTGGTAAGCCACCGTGTGGCGTGTTTTGAACGAAGAAGGTTCCTATCTTTTAAATATTTGCATCAGTGTTTAATTGAGGAAGACTTGCAGCATGACTTCCAATTTTTGTTAGATCAAACGGGAATGACCCTGATTTTGTTAGATCAAACGGGAATGACCCTGATTTTGTTAGATCAAATGAGGATGACCCAGATTTTCTTTCACGATTTACAGCCTTTGAAAAATTTATACTTTACATGAATGATACAATTAACCGTTACCTAAAACTTGTCTTAGGAGAATCCTAATTAACTATGCGAACAATGCCAACCGGAAATTGGGTGGGTCTTTCTTAGAATAGGGCTCTATCCGAGACATTGACTGGATGAAGTTGTGTGGAGATTTCAGAGCGCGTTGTAGGGGATTTTCTTTATAATCTTCCAAACTTTAACTTTGTTCAAGGCGATGGAGGTTCCCTCATTATGGCTAGATAAACAGCCCTGGGAAGATCGGAGAGGCCCTGTGTATTAACTAGACTGACCTTTCGACTTGAGAAATTTAAATTTTCCTTCTGTGACCATGCCCCCCCCCCGGTATGTTTTATTTAACGGTACGGGGGTATACAAATCATTTAGTGTATGTGACCATGTCCCGAGCCTGCCTTGCTGTATAGCATAAATAATAATGTATTAAGTGAAATCGAATAAAACCTGTACCTCCGAGAGTAATAAAGACTAACAGACTTCTAAAAATCTGTACCCTGATTACATTCACACGAAAGTGAAATAAATTAAGTCATTAAAGCAACAGACTTGTACACCGATTCCAGAAACTCTCCGAACAAACAAAAAAACGATAATGACGAGGTGTTTCTCTTAACACGAGTTTTCATATACCACCATATGTAAATTCACAAGGTATTCGTTTCTCAATAGACGCTTAAATACAACTTGTTTATCGATTAGCCTAGAAGTAGTAATACAGACAAGGACGTATATAAGGGGGGTTTAGGGGGTTCAAACCCCCTTAGGACTCGATTCCTATCTTATGAAAGGAGCGCAACATTAAGAAATAAACAGTAAGACGTAAAAATGATCATTTGCTCGCAAATGTATTAAAAAAAAACTTCGTTTGATACACGTGCGGAAATGTCATTGTCACTCGTCCAGAGTCAAGCCAGTACTTTAAATATGCGTTATTGCTAACGAACAAATTTCGCGCTCGCTACGCTCGCGATTTCATCTGGTTATGTTATGACCCGTCCCCCCCCCTTAGACTTTCTATATATACGTGCTTGAATACAGAGAATCAGGACATACATGTAAAAGGGTCATATATTAAAGAACGCGTTGCTTAATATTTCACTATAAAAAGGCTCGTTCAATTCCGTACTCACCTTCTGAAAGAAAAAAATGGCACGCTATCAACTTTCGCTTTACTTAGTAAACTTTCAAAAACATGTGCCTATTTTAGTCAGTGATTCGTGCATACGCGTAGGGGAGTGAAAAAAGCGGCATTTATTGAAGCGTCTATTTCTATTTTAGAAAACTAAATTTTCTAATTGAATAATTTCCCTCAATGGAGTTGCTGTTCAAACTATTTCGAAGGCGATATTTCGAGAATTCAGATACGTTTAACTCTGGAAACAAATAGTCTAGAAATAAATCCAACGATTACGTTACGGTTTTTGTTCTTTAACGATTGTTGCCATGGAAGCGTGGGATAAGAGTAGGATGAGGTAACGTCTTCAGGGTTTTTCAATGTACAGGTAGAAAGGGGTCGGCACCGGAAGTCCCCGCTTCCTTCCCCCTCCCTAAACTAGGTCACAGGTGGCGCGGGGGGTCGGCATTTTCCTCCCCACTCGGGTGAGTCACCGAAGGTCATTGACCCCCGCCAGGTGGCGCGCGCGTACTTCGCACTGATTGGCGCGCGCGATTACCACGCGGCGCGTGTACTGCGCGTGTACTGCGCGCTAATTGGCTGACTCGAAATTATTCAAAATGGCGCTGATTGGTTGGTATTTTGTCGCGAAAAGGGGTCAGTACTCCTTTAAAGGAATTCCCAGGCTCGCTATACTCGGTCCCCGTTTTCCATTGTAAAGGCGGTGACAGGTTTTTGATTAAGTGTTTATCGGGGAATTCACCGTTGCTAGGTTACTCCGCGCGCTGTTTGAGACTCGGGGAATGTGTGACCTTGTAGCTATATAATAACAACATTTTTGGCGGGAATTTAACATGACAAAGGCTTAACATAAGTTTGTAACTCTCTTTTAGCGGTTATTATATGAACTCTTAGTAATTTGGAAAATTCACGTGATTTGGCCGCCTTCTTTAATGTTTCATATTCAAACGAGTTCTGTAGGGTGGCCATCTTTGTTATTTTTTCGAAATTTACCATATTTACGTCAATTTTTTTAACGCTTTATACAAGTTGTTCCTAACGGATTTTTTATATCGTTACGTACCTAGATGACTTGGACTTGGTTATTATTATGACATATGCATCATATATTACCGTCACTTAACCTTTAAAAACGACGCGCGGGAATGTTTGTGAAGTAATTAGGGAATGGATATTTCAAGTTTTTTTAAACATAGTCAATACGTTAATAACGGGGAAAATATTGTATTACCTGTCATCCGTTGGGGTCATCTCGCGTAAACATGTGTTAAAAAGGGGAATTACATATCAAGACATTACAAGAACTCGCGTTTCGGCGTGTGTAACAAGGCCGGTTCGCGCTCATGAAATTTAAATAAACGTTAATAATGCAGTAAAAAGCTAAGCCTAACAAATTTAAGAAATACTTGGTCGTCAAAACTACTGTTGAAAACATTTGCTGTTATAATCTCCCGCGTATTGACTTAATAATAATGGTATTTTATAGCGTCATATGAAATAACGGGCGGAAATAACTTACTTACGAGTTTAAGGTGAATCCTACGAAGCAAGAATTACATTAGTATAATAACAAACAAAACATTTACTAATAAAAAAATTATAAACTGAAAATGTTTTTGAAACCGCGATTTATAGTCGTCCTGTATTCATCCATATTATAAATATAACTACGTCTCCAAAGAAATGTCCATACTCCTTTAAAAATGTAAATCCCCGGCTCTTTGTTAAATATTGATATTGTTACGGCGATTGTAACGTCAGAGATACTAAAGTTTGAAAAATACAAGTTTAAAATGTTTTAACGTACCTTTTTAAAGGCCATGAATAATCCACTTTTTCTTATTGAGTCAATTAAAATTAAGTTAAGTTAATAGCCGTTAGCGCTCCTCTGATTACCGCGAACTATCTCTCTCTCCGCGTTTATCTCCATTGTTAACAGGTTTTGAATGATTAAGAGCAGGTGTTGAGCGGAGAATCCTCCGTTGCTATGGTGCCCTCGGCGCGACATTTATTTGAGTATCAACAAACTTAGCATTAGAAGAATTATAGGATTAATTTACAAGGTTGCTATACTTTGTAGATTCTACTCCTTTAGTCCGGGATAGGTAGTCGTAAAACACAACGATTTTTTTTCTTATTCGCTTTTTATACTGAGAAACGCATTCTTTACCGCGATATTATGACAAATAACTACAGAAATCTTCTAACAAAAAAGTCCTGAAAGATTAAGAAACTAGTCTATTAAATTAAACCCAAAGCGCCACAAATCATGAAGCTACTTTTACATTAAATAGGTATCAAACATTAGTTAAAAACTTGTGTTCAAGTTGTTGTGATAACAAAACATGATTTGTTTAATTGCCAACAACAATAATTAAAATATCAAATTGATAGGCTGGTAATTGTTTGCATGTTTCGTTAAAATTAACTTGATTAACTGAGTTCTATATTTATAGTATTATTTATTATCTATAATAATGTAGTATTTCGGTTATGTAAAATTTTTTTGGCCATTTATCTAGCTGTACTTTTTCCAAAAATATTGTTCATAGGATATAAGGTGCTAGACTTTATAATGTATGTCAAATCTGTTAAAATTTAAAAGTACATATCGCCGGAATAAATTGCAACTCTATTTTCATTCTTATTATAACTGACAATAGCGATCAATAATAATAATTAATCCTATAATTCTTCTAATGCTAAGTTTGTTGATACTCAAATAAATGTCGCGCCGAGGTCACCATAGCAACGGAGGATTCTCCGCTCAACACCTGCTCTTAATCATTCAAAACCTGTTAACAATGGAGATAAACGCGGAGAGAGATAGTTCGCGGTAATCAGAGGAGCGCTAACGGCTATTAACTTAACTTAATTTTAATTGACTCAATAAGAAAAAGTGGATTATTCATGGCCTTTAAAAAGGTACGTTAAAACATTTTAAACTTGTATTTTTCAAACTTTAGTATCTCTGACGTTACAATCGCCGTAACAATATCAATATTTAACAAAGAGCTGGGGATTTACATTTTTAAAGGAGTATGGACATTTCTTTGGAGACGTAGTTATATTTATAATATGGATGAATACAGGACGACTATAAATCGCGGTTTCAAAAACATTTTCAGTTTATAATTTTTTTATTAGTAAATGTTTTGTTTGTTATTATACTAATGTAATTCTTGCTTCGTAGGATTCACCTTAAACTCGTAAGTAAGTTATTTCCGCCCGTTATTTCATATGACGCTATAAAATACCATTATTATTAAGTCAATACGCGGAAGATTATAACAGCAAATGTTTTCAACAGTAGTTTTGACGACCAAGTATTTCTTAAATTTGTTAGGCTTAGCTTTTTACTGCATTATTAACGTTTATTTAAATTTCATGAGCGCGAACCGGCCTTGTTACACACGCCGAAACGCGAGTAATGTCTTGATATGTAATTCCCCCTTTTAACACATGTTTACGCGAGATGACCCCAACGGATGACAGGTAATACAATATTTTCCCCGTTATTAACGTATTGACTATGTTTAAAAAAACTTGAAATATCCATTCCCTAATTAATTCACAAACATTCCCGCGCGTCGTTTTTAAAGGTTAAGTGACCGTAATATATGATGCATATGTCATAATAATAACCAAGTCCAAGTCATCTAGGTACGTAACGATATAAAAAATCCGTTAGGAACAACTTGTTTAAAAGCGTTAAAAAAATTGACGTAAATATGGTAAATTTCGAAAAAATAACAAAGATGGCCACCCTACAGAACTCGTTTGAATATGAAACATTAAAGATGGCGGCCAAATCACGTGAATTTTCAAATTACTAAGAGTTCATATAATAATCGCTAAAAGAGAGTTACAAACTTATGTTAAGCCTTTGTCAAATTCCCGCCAAAAATGTTTTTATTATATAGCTACAAGGTCACACATTCCCCGAGTCTCAAACAGCGCGCGGAGTAACCTAGCAACGGCGAATTCCCCGATAAACACTTAATCAAAAACCTGTCACCGCCTTTACAATGGAAAACGGGGACCGAGTATAGCGAGCCTGGGAATTCCTTTAAAGGAGTACTGACCCCTTTCCGCGACAAAATACCAACCAATCAGCGCCATTTTGAATAATTTCGAGTCAGCCAATTAGCGCGCAGTACACGCGCAGTACACGCGCCGCGTGGTAATCGCGCGCGCCAATCAGCGCGAAGTACGCGCGCGCCACCTGGCGGGGGTCAATGACCTTCGGTGACTCACCCCGAGGGGGGAGGAAAATGCCGACCCCCCGCGCCACCTGTGACCTAGTTTAGGGAGGGGGGAGGAAGCGGGGACTTCCGGTGCCGACCCCCACGTGTACCTCTACATTGAAAAGTGCCAAAGATTGGGGTACATCCTACTGATAAGCTTCTTTACGCTACTTAATGAAGGTAAATTTTACACCAAAAATACTGCATTAAATTTATATAAAGTAAAAATCAAATGGTATTTACCTTTTTTGAAGATAAGTGTCTCATTCCTTTGGCAACTTGAAAAGAATAAGAGATCAAGTCGCAGGGTTTAATCCGCTGTTCGAAATTGTGTATTTCCGCAATAGTATCATCATTTGTCGTACTGATGGTTTTATCTTTCCCGTTCCAGGATTTTAAGACTCCTTCTTGATTCATTTCGCCAACGAAATACTTTCGGTTTCTGTATAGAAAATCGCGAAGATTTCCAAAACGGCAAAATTCCAATATCAAAAGCAGCTCTCCTTTAAAAGCAAAAGAAAATAAGTCAAATGCCTTGAGACTAATCAAGGACCAAAGTGTTTATGAACACGGGCCATTAGCCGTACCCTTTAACCGCAATTGGACATATTTGCCTTTTTCAGCTAAACATTTGTGACCCTAATTGACTGATTTTAAATTATTCTATTTATTGTACAAATCATATAAAAACACACTTAATCATTAAATTCAAAAACATTTATCGACTGCAATTAGTGACGTTGAAAAATTATTAACAAGTGACCTCCCGTATATTATAAAAAAACCGATAGTTGTAGACTAGGTGCTTTGTTTGCAGGATTTATCGGTGCAATAGAGCCTCTTACCGTTGCTGAAGTTCTTAGTGACGGCTCCGAGAAGGTTAGCAATGTTAATATGTTTTTCTAATTGCGTTAGTATTTTCAGTTCCGCCAACAGAGCTGATCGTTGCAAAGGGTTAGCGAAATCTAAAATTAAAAAGCATCAGACAGTCAAATACATATTTATCCTTATATTAATCAAAAACGTTTTAACTATTTGATCACCATTTTTATATCAATTAGATTTTTCTTTTGTAAGTAATATGCTGTGACATACATCTGGTATCTTAAAGATCATTTCGTGTTAGTGCTTCACTTACACTCAAATCGTTACAGGAAACCCCTAAATATAATCCCGTGTGCGCTCGATTTATAATCCCAACTTAAATGTAGCTTCTTTATTTAATAAGAGCAGTTATTCTTTTCTTTACGTTAGTCTACAGCATCCCGAAACCTAGGAGCAACAAACACAACACCCCACACAAGGAGAACGCAACCCGTCAAAAGTCGTGGATTTTCTTGCGTACGTTTTTCACTGGCTAGACGCTTTAGCGCCTGCTGCCGTCGGAAGGGGAAAATTCCGAAATTGTCTCCCCCCCCCGCCCGTAAAACTTTCAGCGTAGAATCTCGTGACGCTCGTCCAATGAAATTCGTACACAACCGTTCGTTAGCGTGTTTAAAGGCTAGCTGCGTTCTCCATGTGTTTGTTGCTACTAGCCGAAACAATGTTTAGTAAAAACATAATAATTTGAAATGGAAAAACGAAATATGGCATTTAATTTACCTTTCAATGTTTTTACAGCAACATCCGAAACCGCCTCTTTGCCGATTCCCAGAGCTCTGCCCTTGATGACTTTCCCGAAAGCTCCTTGTCCCAAAATGTCACCCAATTCAAGTCTGTCCTTCGAGAATTCCCATATCTCATCGTAAAAGTGCAAATTCGGATGTGGTACCACGACCTCTCTTTGAAATCGCCGGTAAGAATTGTCAATACTACGAGCGATTCTCTCCCGCCTTTGATTCTTTTTCGATATAGAATTACAAAAATCATTAAAATTCTTCACAAGTCATTGGTGGTCTCTGTAGTTATTTATTTAATCTCTTAAATTCAAATGAAAATTGTTATTTTCTAATTTATGGTTTAACGTAAGAGCTTTAAGCAATATCAAGAGTATCAACAATTGAGTTTAGTAAGTTTTTGTATTTGCGTATAACGAGAAATTCAAGCTAATTGTTCCTACATATAAATGGTTTCTACCTAAGTCAAAGTCTTGCTGAATATTTTAAATGAAAATTGCTTGACGCATCCCATTAAACAATTATTATACCTCTCTTAAACGAAAATCCGCTGCTGTCAGAGCCATGCATAAGGCAAGAATAACGACTAATGTGTAGGTGATGATTTTCCATGTAGTGGAATCTGAGGGCTTGTGTAATTGAACATCAAAAGTTATTTGTGGATGGTTTTCTTCAGTGGAGTAGCATGTATACACTCCGATCGTCTTCTTGGTTGCGACAAAGTTCAACACGCTGACGTTATTTCCATTCTGTACTACATTGTTTTTAATCCAAGTGATATTCTGCGAACAGCATGCGACACTGTTACTACAATCCAGTTTGACAAATTCGCTTTCTTTAACAATCATTCGAATATCTGTAATTGAATAACACACTGACTACCAAATATCCCTATTTGCAAATGAAATAACTTATAAAACTAGTCTTAATTTAAAAATTTATGTTAGCTACAATTCTCACCCATTTTCCAAAAATAATAATTGGCTTGCTTAGAACCCAACTTTCGCTTAAGATAGGTAGTAGTAAAAATAAATCTAGTTGCGTTTCTGTGAAAGACGTACTGAAAGGTTCATAGCTTCGTATTTTTTGAAACCAGTGAAAGTGTGTAAATATTAGGGTGGTCCTTATATGGATCAAACATTTGTTTGTCGAATTTTTGACAGGACACCATTTCATTTGATTTTGTACCCCAAGAAACTAATTCAGTATTTATTTTTAATTTTTTTAAATAATACTTAGGGGTCACTAGCAAAGTTAGAATTTTAATAAAAAAAATTAAACCACTATATTAATCACTAACTTGTATTTATTGATATAAAACATTAACATGCAAAATTAATGTTTACCCTTACAAAATATTTCTATAGGTTTTCTATGGAATCTTATAGAAGCGTATAGAGCGCCTATAGATTTCTATGTCCTATAGAGTGCTCTATAAATATTTCTATAGAAAATACACGAATGTTTTCTTTAGAAATTATATGGATTGATTTCTATGATGTTTTCTACAAATAATTATATCAAAATATACCAGCAATGTCTTTAGAAATTATATGGATTGATTTCTATGGTGTTTTCTATAATTATTATATCAAAATATACCAGTTATTTCTATAGAAATTATATGGATTGATTTCTATGGTGTTTTCTATAATTATTATATCAAAATATACCAGTTATTTCTATAGAAATTATATGGATTGATTTCTATGGTGTTTTCTATAATTATTATATCAAAATATACCAGTTATTTCTATATAAATTATATGGATTGATTTCTATGGTGTTTTCTATAATTATTATATCAATATATACCAGTTATTTCTATAGAAATTATATGGATTGATTTCTATGGTGTTTTCTATAATTATTATATCAAAATATACCAGTTATTTCTATAGAAATTATATGGATTGATTTCTATGATGTTTTCTACAAATAATTATATCAAAATATACCAGCAATTTCTTTAGAAATTATATGGATTGATTTCTATGGTGTTTTCTATAATTATTATATCAAAATATACCAGTTATTTCTATAGAAATTATATGGATTGATTTCTATGGTGTTTTCTACGATAGTTATATCAAAATATACCAGTTATTTCTATAGAAATTGTTGGCTATTTGTATTCTCGAGATTAATTTGCCAAATGGAAGTATAAATTGGCACCAAAGTGAAAGCTCAAAATTATTATGGTTAATTTAAGCGACTATCTACTACAGATACTAAAATTTGAAAACACCCCAATGTTGGTTTCAGCTGATATTTGGTAAATGTAAGTATAAATTTGCACGAGGGAGTGGAAACTGTAAATTGGGCAGGATAAAAGTGGCTAACTACAGTTATTTTATTTTTTAAGTGTTTTGTTTCTTATCACACTATCATGTTTTTCTATATAAATATTCTAGTTGTTCTATAAAAATATCCTAGGTGTTCTATAAAAATATCCTAGGTGTTCTATAAAAATATCCTAGGTGTTCTATAAAAATATCCTAGGTGTTCTATAAAAATATCCAAGGTGTTCTATAAAAATATCCTAGGTTTTCTATAAAACAATCCCTGTACTTTCTATAAAAAAAAACTAGTGTTTCCGCTCATTTTCTATAAAAATCACCGGTTTTTTTCAGTATAGTAATTATTCTAGATCTATAGAAAAATTACCCAAATTTCTATAGAAATTATATAAACTATTCCGAAAGTAATTCTTTAGAATTTCCATGGAATCTTTTGGTAAGGGTAGATTACAAATAAGGATACCCTTTTAATATTAAAATCATTTATATTCAGGATACAAGAGTGTATTTTTTTATCAGGATATTTCTTTCGGTACTCATTCAAAACAACACTTTATTATATTCCTCCAATAAGGCAACACCACTCTCAGAAATATTATTCACTATCCGCATAGAATGGACGATTTTCTTTGCAGCCTCAAAATCAAAGTCATCCTCCCAAATTTCAACATATATTTTCAAAAAATGTGATGAGATACCCAGTATATGGAAAAATTGTAAAGAGTGCTAGTCACAAAGTCTTCTATGCTTTTTTCGGTGATGCGATCAACATTGATGTTTTTCTTTTTGGGAAATTCTCCACACCTTCGATTCTTAGTGCCTCTACCATATTTTTTTCTATCTTTAACTGTAAATGACAGTTTTTCGCCAAAATTGAAAAGATAACAACTATTCCGACAAGTACCATAAATGGCCCAGTATGTTTTCATTGTGACTTTGGCCTTTGTTTGGTTTATATTTTCAAAGGATGCAAGGTCTTTATAAATTGTAAGGCGTTTCTCGGTGCTGAATATCCGACCAGGGCTTGAAAAAGTATTTTATATTTATTAAGACTGTGAGAATACATCTATTTTTCACTGCTTTCTCTTCCTCTTTCGTCAGTTTAAACTGATTTTTAGCCATTCATTTAGCACGATGGAGATAAGCAGGCCTCCTAAATGAAACTCCTTTTTCAGGAACTCCTCCCAAGCAAATGATCGTTAGATCCGGCAACTCTTTATAGTCATCTCGAGGTTGATATACTTGAAGTTGTTTTTGAGCAAAATAAATCCTGTCTGCAGCAACATTTTCTTTGATTCTTAGAGAACGTGGTATAATAAATTTCTCTTTTAAAATCACTTCGATAAATTTTGTAGCAGTTCTACTTAAACCTTTTAAACAACTGGATATCAGGACCACTAAACAGACCGAGCGATAGACTGACTACAGCTTATCTCATTATTTCCATTATATGATGGCGACAAGCCAGCCGAATCATAACTTTTACATTTTTCTTCTCCAGAAAATCACAAGCTCCATTTCTAAACAGGTGTTTACAGCTGTAGTGTCAAAACACGATCCAATTTCGGAACCTCTAGAAGCTGATCGACTCCAAGTCCTGATACCAAAATTGGCAGACGATCTACAGTTTCATGACCACTTATATATTCAATTAACTTGTCCTCTCAATGAATCGTTAGTGGAAAATCAGATTGGAACTCCCTTTAAAGAGACTGCTATTAATTTTCGATTTTTCAAACGCTGTCGACGAATAAAAGACCTATTAACATAAAGCTCTGGAGGGTCACCTCCTGCACTTTTCAAAATAAATGCTTCAACAACGGCAGCTTTTCTACTATTTTATTTAGAAACATCAAGGCTAGCAGCTAAGTGGTTATTAATTATTTCTTTTCGAGCTCGTTTTTGTGGCGGTGACGCTTTTGAAGATTCTGATAAGACTTCGAAATCAGATACAGTAGTTTCTTCGAAGAAGAAAGTAAGCACTTTTCTGTCAAAGCCGAGATAATTGTGTTTTCAATTTCACGCAATTTTGGGAGACGTACTGCTTTCTTTTACAATTGCTAACTTTTCTTAAACTTTTTTAACTACTGAACCAAATAAACCCCTGCGATCTTTCTGTAGTTGTGTTTATCCTCGTCTATAGTCAACATAATTTAAACTTCAGAATGAGCAATTTCAAACAAACCTTCTAATTTTTGTTGCCAGTCTCGTTCTTTTTTCTGTAATGCTTCCGAACGTTTTTTATTGTTCTTCTTTTTTTTTCAAATCTTGCAACTCTTTGAAGGGTTTTGCTATAGAACATAATACATGTTTTTTGAATCTCGTTGGTATACTATCTTTTTCCCACAAATTTATCACTTCACGTGCATCCACAGTCGCAGAATCGCGAACGGTTTTATTTGTTCGTTTTTGTAGTAGAAAATTAAACGTAATCCTTCACCAATAGAAGGTAATGTTGACTGATTCAGATTTGGTTTTGATTGGCCGATTAGCCAATTATTGATTTTATTTCCAGTTTATAAACTCTCGCAACTAGTTGTGGACGCTATGACAAGGTGAAACAAGTACGTATGGTTGGGGAAACAAAATGCGCCTCTCTCGCTAATGACTGAATTCAAACAAACGGGGGGGGGGCAGTGCTCAATCTCGATGCCTAGGCGCAGGAAAAAAATAGGAGAGGGGGAAGGGGGTTGACTGAAGTGAGCTAGTGAGTCCTTCTGCATGCTATTTCCTTTCAAAAAAGGCTTTTAAACATACCAGACTCACCAGATGCAATAAGCCGGATTCATAGTTAAGTGGCCATACAATGTTTTTTTTTAGAATTTTTTACTTATGGTAGCGACTTCTAAAACCTTTCAAAAAATAATTTAATAATAAACGTAGTCATTATTTTAGGGTAGAGAATCATATGACGGGGTGCCCAGTGCCCACCCAATTTTTTAAAAGTCAAAAAATAAGGACCACCTAATAAATATATATTAACGAATATTTGGAAGCCTAAATATTGCTATTTATTTTTTTAATACGATATATTGTTGTCGTATTTAATTAAAATAATTATTGTACGATTTTAAAAATGGGTTTTAATCAAGCTCTTAAAGCCTAATGTAAGGGAAATATGTAATCAACGTTTCCATAGCGGAAATAAAGTTGTTGATCATTTATTGACAAAAATGCGACAACCGAGCTTAGCAACAAAGTTTTAGAACAAAAGAGCAATTTAATGAAAAACCCTTGCACAAACTTTCAAAGGGTTTAATTGTTCATCAATATTAATGTTTGAATTAGGACATTAGGAAGTAGCAGCTTAGCGCAAGAAACAGTTCAATCAACTTAAAAACGAAAGCCTTTTAAAATTGAGGAAATCGGTCAAGTATAGGAAAAGAAAACGAACTATTTTGATGAAAAAAACTATGAACAGAAAGTATTGTAACAATTAGGCAATTTTAAGCCAGCTTTGGACAAAATATATTTGTATTATAAACAGAAAAGGTACCAAATTGTAAAGGAACAATTTAAATACAAAAATGTATGTAAAGACAATGGCTTATACAAATGTTTTACTAGTTGGACTTAAAATGATTTATGAAGGTATTTTGGCTGGCCCGAATTTTGGCGATATCAATTATATTTTAAATTTATTGATAGAAATTAGTTTTAAAATGTTTCATTGATAGAAATCGCCTAAAGTTTTATGATACTAAAGTGTGCAAAATGAGATTTATTGTACTCAGATTTTTAAGTGTGGTTGAACATTTACACAGCCCCTTAAGGCCTTGTAGCCACATACAACGAAAAGCAACTAAATGTTATTTGGTCCACAACTATATATTTAATGAAAAATAAATGTACTTTAGTTTGAACTCTGTTAATTTTCAACGTAACTAACTGTACCTAAACTTTCGTTATCAAATCTTATTTCAACCGAAGCGTGATTTAACATAACCTAACTTATTTAAACGTAACCCTTTATTAGTTAGCCCAATTAAACTTAACCATACTAACTTAAATTGACCAAAACACCAAGCACAAACTAAACCTAGTTGGTTCGTAAACTTGTTTTTACCGTAAACTTTGTTTTTCAAATACAGCTACAAAACAATTTTCAAAATTTAAAAATACAAGAAAAATGTTTTTAATAATACTTTGTGAGAATGGCTGTTTGAAAGTGCCCCGGGGTACCACAGTGAAGTTTTGTTGCGGTTCCAAAGATGGAGGAAAATGAATCATATCGGAAGATGTGGGATACCAATGAGATGCTACGTGGGTTTTTAAGGTGACGGAGCTTAATGTTAGAGGATTTAAAGAACACTAAAAATTGGGTTAAAATTGTCATTCTATCTAAGTATAAATTAAAATTTTTTAAAAGAGATTAACTTAAGAAACTGATATATCAATGAACTTACTAGAATTCGTTGATGATGGCGCACGGCGCGCTTGATAGGTTTCTATATTCAGTATAAATATTTCAATAAATAAACATTTCCAAATTCCTCCATACATTTTTCCTAAAAATAAAAGGAAATAGTTAAAGATCATAGTTTAATTTTTTTAAATGAAACCTCGGCCAGGCTTGAGCTGGCTAAAGAATTCTTGGAAGGAAAATTCAACTCTCTATATTACTGCGTAATTTGGTTATTTAAATTTGAAAAAAGCACAAGATGGTTGATAGTATCTTAACATCGACGGACGACCGGAATTTATTTTCACTGGTAAGTTGTAGTTAGACATTTTCCAGAAAAAAGTTCTTTATAAATGTAACACGAATAGGCTAATATAAAATAAATTCATTCATTTAGCAGTTTCTATGGAGTTATGAAGGTATGGAAAATGGTAAGCACTACCAAAAGGTTGGCGATTCATGAATACACAACGGTTTTGAATCACAATTTTTTTAAATTTACTTCTTTTCCACATATTGTTGTTCACATCTATCAGTCTCAAAGGTGTTGAACATCACAGTTAATTTTTACGCAGTAATAATCATTTATTCATCAAGAATGCGAATTTATGCTAGAATTATTTTTAGTATACGTAATTTTTATGATACTCAAGTTGGTCACGTGTTCAGGAGACACTTTACCGCCGCATAGCACGATTCGCTATCCAACGTTGCGTGTACACATCAGAAACACATATTCAGAAATATGTTTCACGGATATATCGTGAGATGGCTTTGCAATAGGCAAAACAACAACTGCTCTTAAACAATTTAACACAACCTCCTGACAGTAATCATCTTAAATGTAATTTTTTCCAAATAGCGGTTTTTATATTTTCAGCAAAAATAATAGTTCATAAATATTTTAACCAGATATTTGTGAACTAAATTATTTTTTTCAAAATTTAGTTACAGCTTGATGTTTTCGAATAAATTTTCTAATTTTCATAAATACAATTGCAAAGGCTTTTTTCGATTTAAATAAACAGTTAAATCAGGGGTTCTCCAAAAGTCTATCTCGACATTGAGAATGGTGACCTCGCCCTTAAATAAGCAATATTGAAAGTTTTCAATTTGGGCACCCCTTATTTAAACGAACCATTTAAACTAGTCACTAATTTTGAGGATATCGGCTCGAATGTTTGTAAATAATGTTTCTGAAAATTGCAATACCTTTCTACCGATAATATAAATAAAATTTGTGATGTCCTTACCATTAGAAGATTAAAGCAATTAACTTATTCAAGTGGTGTTTAATTTAATTTAACACTAAGTAGATCATCGAAGATCGAACTTTAATTTCAATGGCTGATGCTTCAAACTCTCAACGAATCTTCAGCGTAATGTACATACGTCTATGCGCCAATATTCCAAGGACTTTAGTCTTTCCGTTTTAACAGGTTTTCGTCTCTTCCACGAATTTTTTTAATTCTACGTAATCGTCAAAGAGCATATTGCCGTGCTTTCCGCAATATAAAATACGACATCGGTTTACCCCAAAGAATTTAAATTACTAAAGATAAGAATATTTTTTTTAAATATAAGGTTTTTTTGGTTATAAAGTTCAACTAAGTAAGCTATGCGTCAGAATCCGCTCGCTTTATCGAAAGTTGAACACCCGAAAACTAATTAAACTAAACCTTTTTTCTATACACGTTATAAACAGGGTGTCTCAAATTGTTAGATCAGGCCATTTAATCTCTGAACGTAAGATATTTAAGAAAGCTTTCCCCAACACCTATATCCGGCCTTGGTTCGAAAATAATTTTACTTTTTTATTGAGTACGCAGGCATCAAAGTTTTCGAAACTCGTCAACACTTTGAAATGACTCCTTCTTTTAGTTTGCTATTCTTTTATACAGAGTGAATTTTTTTAAATTTACAATGTTTAAATTATTGGGCTGAATTATCAAAACGTAATTTTTCACCTTAGGATATTTGATGAACTTTTGACATTAAAAATGTTGTGGACTGTCATGAAAATCGCTAGTTCGATAAAAAAGAAAACCAAACACGTAAAAACATGATTTAATAGTTGGGCAACACATTTCGTTTCTGTTCGATAGCAAACTTGGAATGACTAAATAATTCAGTTAATGCTCATTTTAAAATAGCCACAAAGCTGTGACGTATCGATGGATTTTGGGCCAACATTTTAAACTTAAACATAAATGTTAGAGTAAACCGTTGACCTGCAAATATTGAAGTTACTGCTAACTTTTACAGGCCAAAAATTTGCAAATGACAAGCTTTATCTTATTACCGGGAGCGAGTGTTTATTATTTGTTATCGTATCCCTGTACTCGGTAGAAGCGGTTTAAGGAAAATCTTAAAAGTTATTTGTTATTAATGTAATAATGGTGTTTAAAATAACAAAACTATTTCTGATATCACTCAAAAGTATTTTATTGTAGTGTTATCTCAATTATAAGAACGGACAAAGAAATTTAATTTTAAATAAATTAAGGAAATTATTAATTTGCTGATTAAGCAAATGCGTTATTAAATAATTTTGCGGTTTTACTTACTCAATAAAGGAAATTATTGAATTTATTTATAATACAATTTTAAATTATTTTCAAGCAAATTGCATATTTTAAATTATATAATTAAGGAATTTCCTCATTTTCTAATAAATTAAATGTACAATTACCGAAATACGTAAATTAATAACTTTCTGATAAATGAAATGGGTAATTAACTAAATGCGTACCTTGCAAATTTTCTGATAAATTAAATAAAGAATTAACTAAATATGTAATTCGCTAATTTCCTTATTCAATTATTATTAAAATTGCTTAATAAGTAATTCCAAAATACTACTGAATCACTATAGAAATAATTATAATTTTCTATTTGAGGAAATTCCTTTTTTTTGTTAAATATGGAATGAGTTAATTAACTAAGGAAAACTTCTTATCTGACAATGAAACAAATATCAGCTCTACTAATTTTGGTAAATAATGGTTATATTAATAAAATTATTAATAATTTAATATATACTTAACTATCGAAAAAACAAGCGAAATACCTAATTAAGCATATGACCAATGTTCTAAATATGCTTATTTTAAAAGTATTTCTTGAACGCTGTTTATTATTTTCCAGAAGGGCAAAAAGTCTCGAAGTGAAAAATTACCCATTTGGTTACAGCTACGTTTCCACTAACGCGCGTAACGGCGCATTCCTCTCTGTGCCTTTATGATTACCAGCGGAAAAATAGTAGCATTACACGTGCTTTTGGAAACAATTTATTATCTTCTACGATCGCTATAGCTAGAGGTTTTTTTTAAAGAACTGTTTAAATAAGAAATTCGACAAAACATATTGAATAGGATAATACTCAATCACAATCAACTATAAAAATATGAATTCGATTTAAACTTTAATATCCTCTTAGCATCGGTATTTAGTTTAAATTAAGAAATTTTGATCCTTCATTAAAAACTCCGAAACTACTGTCTTTGTTCATATAAATAAATAAATAAATAAATAAATGAATAATAAGAAATCCATAATCATACCATAATACCCCCGCCGCGAATTTGGATTCAGCTTCATCACTGCAATTTTTTAATAAAACAATTAGCAATATAAAAGGTCTCTAATTTCTCTTGTTTATCTTTTTTAATTACAGCGCGGTCATATGGGTGTTGAATGATAGGTTATTGAATTGTTATATATTTAGACTTCTTTACGAAAACAGTAATGATGTTTACATTTATAAGTATTTTAAAATATTGAAAAAAAACCTTGTTTTTAATTACAGCATATCTTACAATATTACCGCACATACTTAGGCTGAAACGATCATTACGTCAAACGCACGTTCCATCATTTCCGGGGTTACCTTTCGGCTATCATTTATAATTCATTAATTTAATTAATTTATCTTTATGATTCGAAGTAGAGTTACGTAAACAAATTAAATTGTTTAGTCGTGAAATGTTTTGCTGGCAATAAAATGCACCGTCTCTTCCAAGATCATTGAGATACCTTTGTCTTGAAACTTGGTCACTACTCTGAGGTTATGAAACAAGTTGTGTTTTTCCTTTAAAATTGGTTCTTTTTTCATTGAACCAAAATTTTTCTTTAGTTTTCGATGGTGCTCTTTAACTTTGACCATGTCAAGTTTCATCAAGCACGTAGTGGTAAAAACATTGTTTTGAAAAATGTCAATAAAAATTTCAAAGTTGATGAAATATCAATAGGAATAATTAAATAAAAATTCTAATTTATCGATTAGTTTTCGAAGCAAAAAAACATCCTGTATAAGAGTAGACTACTCATGCCAAGCATCTCGAAACTGGTCAGACTAAGTCATTGTTATTATCATTGGTTTTAAATATGAAAATTTAAGTTTTTCCTTTTGATAATCATAATCAACTTATTGAACTTACATAAACTAAGCGAAAGTGTAATTTGCGATAAAATAATTATTTAAGATTCTGTAAGTCGCGAGTTTTCTGGAAACAATTAGAAAAATTATTTTAAGTACCAGAAGTTAGATGTCACATGCCAATTAGAGAAAAGATAGGGTGGAAATTTCTTGGTTGAAATGTATAAACGTGCACCACTCACGTATTGGTTTATACAACGAAAATTTATTTTTAAGTCGAGGTGTATCGAGCCTTTGTAGATAATTTTATTTCGTCTCCCTCAAAAACACTCCAGACTGTGATAGAAATCATAAGATTGCGATCAAAATATTTAGGCTGCCATAAAGATGAAACCGAAAAAACACCCTTAGTCAGAACATAAAGTTCACCTCTTAACCAAAGTCATAAATGTGTGGTTTACTTAAAAAATTGCAATACGTGGACAATAAAGATATGGACCTTAAAAATTGTATAATCAGCCACCAATTGACAGGCCAATGTTTACCTTTGGATAATTTTTTTTTCAATTATCGGTTAACTAGGCGAACTATTGAAAACAGTTTTGGAATTGCGGCTGCACGGTGGCATATATTTCGCCGACCAATAAAGGGAAAACCGGAAAACATTGACAACATCATTAAAGCTGTTGTATGCCTTCATAATTTTATGATGACGGAGGAATTTACCAAAATACCCCAAGATAGAGCCTATGACAGCCAAGGGTTTTCTGATTATATAGAAAGTGAAGGCAACACAATTGAAGGTCGATGGAGAACGTATGAAATGGAGAACAACATTCAGAACTTCGAACCTGACCTGAATGGCAATAGGCACAGTGTTGTTGCCGGGCAATTAAGAAATACACTTGCAAATTATTTATGCAACGAAGGTCAAGTGCCATGGCAAGAAGCATATGTGAATAGAGCCTGGTCTAAAATGGTTCCGAAGTTGGATTCAAAAGGTGGTATATAATGGTGAAAATATTTTGACAAAAATAAATAAAACAAAAATTCGCAAAATTACAAAGAAATTAATTTAGTTGAATTGTTTTTGTTTTTTTCAGTTCAATAATCCAATGTTATATTTATTTACTGCTTTAATTTTATCTTATTGTAATAAACCATTATTAACCACCGAATCACTGATATGTAAAATATATCACTTTGAAACACTAGTTTTTAAAAATCTATTCATCCCCTTGCAAATCGTACATTAAATTTCAACTTGATGTCTAAATTCTCTTTGGTTTTTTGGTGTCAATTTTTTAAACCTACACATTAAAGATGAAAAGTAAAGAAATTCTTCACCCCTTTCTTTTTGTTTCTCTACCAAATTATTTAAGCAAAGTTTTGTGTCATCGATCATTAATTTCATGGATTTGTCCATTAAGTCTAGTTTTCGTTTCTACGTATTACCTTCCTTTTTTAACAAATGATCCTTAGGGATTAATTCTGAGGGTGACCCACTAGTCTTTGGGGTTGATTTAATTTCTTGTTTTGATGGTATTCCATCAGTTTTTTGTTCATCTCATACTCTTCGTCAGAAATTTCACTGTAATTATTTAAATGGGCTGGTCAATTGTATTTCAGTTTGTCGTTTTACTCAAACAACTTACTCGTAAATAGAATTATCTATTATATCCTTAAAAATTTATTAGCTTCATTTTTATTTTCGAAACTATCACCTCCATTTTCACCAATTTTTATTTCATCATTGTCAATTGTTATTACAGGTTCCATCATATTTGAAGAACTTCTAAAATTGTTTCTTACGTATTAAATCAGTTATGGCGCAACTCTGAAGTATTTTGTCAGATAATGTTTTTAAAGTTCGATAAGTTTAATTGAGCTAATAAAAAATAAAATTATATCTTCTAAGTTACGACATTTATTGTGTACAAGAATGTATTTATTTATACTCAGGGTATAAATAAATACATTCTTGGTGTGTATATATAAAATTCCAAACAAATATTCACTTTTAAAATATTGTTGTGGATGTTAGGTTCGAGGTTTGATCCGTCGCTTTACAAATTCACGAGAGGACTATGAATTCCTTTTGACATAAATACTTACTCTCGATTTGTTATGTCAAAATCTAAAAAGCCCTCAAAAATTGGATATAAAACCATTTGGGTTTTGTTGACCCATCGTCATCATTAATTCCGGCTCCGCTTCTTTTGCTACTGAGGTATGTGGTTCTTTCCTTCCGGTAGCGGTCTCGGATACCTTTCCATTTGTTATATGCTTTGTCCACTAAATATATTATTTTATTTGTTAAATTTTTATTTGTTTAATTGAGGGGCGCCTGCAATTTGAATTTGACCGTTTCTCACCGCTACCTTACTAATTGAAAAGTTAGGTGTCGCTGTGGCAGAAATGTGTCGTTAAAATTTCAATTGCTTTATTCAGTAACTTAAGTATCGAAAGATCTTTCAGTGAACACTGCAATTTTTAAAGGCTTACCTGCTTTCAACAGTTTATCTGATTACAATACATCTAATTCTATTCTTGACGAAATAAGAGAAGCGTTTCAATGATATTTCACTCGACATAGTCTGCTAAAAGAAAACTTTACAGCTATGGTTCGCAGCACCGAAATTGTTTTTTTGTTGTTGGCAAGGCTACTATAATTAATTCATATTTTTCTGTCCCGCGGCGATCAGAAAACACTTGAACTAAGAATGGGAGAGAGACACTTCATTTGATTATAATCCTAATCTATCCATGAATACTCGAAGAAGTTAAAATAGTTAACGGGAAATGTAATACTTAATTTACTTAATTTATCCTGTTAACATTAAAGAACATCACCCTGTATGTATAGACAAACACCAAACGGGACAGTGAAGTGTTTCAACTGTAAATATGGAAATCAAACATTTCATTCGATGACTGGCAGTGCAGTGGTTTGACATTTTTAGATTCAGATTGATTTCGCTTTTATGAAACGTGATAATATTCTTTATCGGGGTTCTTTAAATTATTAATATCTTACTGTAAATTAGAATACTTCACTTGAAAATTAGATTTTTGCCAAGATTTGTTTCTGCCTGGGATAAGTTTTATTTTTATTCAGATTATCTGCTGACCATTTACAGCGAAATAAAAAAATTAGATAGAAAATAACTATCCCTTAATGAGTGGATATTTCGAAAATAAACCAAAACGTAACGCGCATTTTTAAACAAAATAAAAACTTACCAGAGAAAATTAATTGCAAGCTGCCCTAAAGGGTAGCATAGAAAAGGGGATTCATTTACAGGGCGCCCCGGACTTTTGGCACTTGTCGTCCTTGTTTAAGGATTTTTCAATCGTACTTCGTGGGCTTTCATTCTAACAGTTGATGTCCGATGCTTTCACCTTACTTCTACAGTCATAATTTCGGTAGCCTATTTTGTTAAATCGAAGAAATTAAAGGGTCTGGGTGCTACGATTTGAAAAGAAAGTATTCAATTCATCAAAACTTTCTTGATTGACCTCCGAGTGATATGGTTAATTCGCCTTTTTAAAGATCCTATTGATGAAGTGGGGACTTAGAAATATGTTGGTGAACCTTCAACGTGGATCCGGAATGATTTAATGAAAGGGATTGGGATTGAATCACCATCCTTTAATGGAGTATCTGTTGAAGTTCTTATTCAACGTTGTCAACGAAACTTCAGTGACGGAGACCAAGTTTAACAGGAACCAAGGATTAATGATTTTATCATTTATAGTCGGTTTTACGACAGTTTTATTTTAAATGCAATAGTTAAGTTTTAGAATCTACAATATGTTATTTTAGACATGTAAGAATTTATATTTTATATTAATAATCAGCCCAAGTCATCAAGCGATTTTTTATGCGTAGAAGGGTGGTGGCAATACCTTTATACTACGTGAGCCAGCAGCTCCCTACCCTTAATAATACTATTAACTTCTGCAAGATTTAGTGACGGCTGAGTTATTTTTGTAACACTTAAACAAGATGTACTAACTGAATATTAAAATATTTTAAATTTTTTATCGATTTTCTTTTTTATCGGATTTTTGAGCGAGATAATTAGGCCTGACCAACGAATTATTTTAAATGATTTTTACAATTTAGTTTCTCCTTCCTAATGAACACAGCCTGAAACCGAAGAAGTTATTACTCTATCTAGTGGTAGATAACGCGAATAAAGAATCCTTTGGTTATGATAGTTAAAACTTTTCCTTACATGCTGTTTAACATCAAGGTACATTTAATTTGAACTCGTCAACATGTTCTTAAAATACTGCCAAGTAGGTAGATTATTTATAATACAATATTTAACTTTAAATTTATATATGTTTAAAAGATAATACATAATTGGATTTGAAATCAGTAATAAGTAAAGTACGAATAAATTCAGTGACTTTTTCGGAGGCAAAAGTTAGAACAATTTTATACACCATAAGCTTTTCCGTTACTTATGGCTTAAAATGCATACATAAAATACTTTTTTTGGAGTGAACTACTATGGCTTTTTTAGCTCTCAGTCACCATTAACAAGAGAATAGCGTTTTAAATAAAAGAACAACAATAATGGACATTCATAATTTTAAATCCGTGTATGTCAAATTTAGTCGTCTGGTTGCACATTAAGACAGAATGAAGCTTCTTTTGCAAGGCATCGTGAAGTGCTTTCTCGAGGAAAGCTCGAAATCAACACGTTGGACAACGAATGGCAGGTGTGGTGAAGGAATTTTACGAGTTCAAACCGGGGTTGTAAGCTACCAAAACCAATGAAATGAAGGCTTTCGACCTTGTCAGGCTTTGGTCAATCTCAAAGGCTTTCCGAGGCCGAAAGCTTTCTCTGTAACCCGGAACTTTCTACACTCATGTTTCTGTTAATTATTTTAATTTGAAAATGCATGAGCTTAATATTTTAAACATTATTACAATAAATTCTGCAAAATATCTATCAATGAAAATAAGCATACGATTACGCCAATCTAAGAGCATTGATAGATGATATACTTTCGCCGCAGTAAATACCCACAAGCTCAAAATGATTCAGAAGAAAGCACCGAATTTGATCATAACGAATAGTTGGGTTAGTGTTACATTGCTTTTCTATTTTAAATTTTACAGTTTCAATAACATGACCGCCATCTATCTGTACAAAACAACTGAATAAGGCAGAGTTTCTTAAAATTAGTCTCGAGCAAAAGAGTGTTTACAGGAGACGAAAGAGAGCGCGGTTAATTCAAATTCAGGCCTAACGAAATAATGCGTTAACACTCTCGAACGAAACTTCTTTTTCATTGGCTAAAATATTTGAAATCAAAATGCTTATTCCGTAAAAAATAATCAGTAATCTTTTTTTATCGCCAACTTTTTTGGTTGGTCAACTCACTGAACTTCTATTTGCGCGAACCAACTACTTGACTGATGTAGCCATAAAGTTGACTCGTGTGGAAAGGCCTTAACTTAAAACAAAAATTTAACCTTACGATATCGATTTTTTATTATGTGGAATTAGAGATTTTAAATTGTTTTTTTTATTACCCAAACATCATCTTTAAAAATTATATCAAAGTTTTAGTCATTTAAAGCGTAAGCTAAAATAAATAAAACGAAGTTTTTAGATAGCAATAGCTAGATTATAAGATGAAAATTCCCAATGCATAGTCCCTTTCTTGATTTACACCCCCTCCTGCTTAAAAGAAAATCACCTTTACGCACAACTGGCAAAGAGGAAAGACAACATTTGACATTTCTGTTAAAAATGTTCGTCTTTGTATTACCTTTTATCATGCCTATATACACTGTTATACAGTGGTCTTTCATTACATAATTCAAATACTTGGCGGAAAAATTATTTTTTACACAAAGGTAGTCCTTTTTATTGTAAATCTGAGTCATAATTTAATTTCAAATATACAAAGTTTTTGATACAAGCGTATATACTTCGTGCGTTATTGAAATTTTGATAAGAAAAACAGCTGCCAACTGACAGAATTTTAAGTTGAATGAGTATTCCGCTCATTCAAAAATCTTCCTAAATAACAGTTGAAATTTTCTGCTTATTAACATTTTAATGCAAAAGTCGTCCATTGTTTCTTCACAGATTTATTCGGCAACTGGTTTTAAATCAGGTGACGCTTTTTACTCTAAGCACGATGCCTTTGTTTTGCATAAATAGCTTTAAATAAAGTCTAGAAAACTGTAATATAAAAAACGTTTTTAAAAAATATTGAGAAAAGTGTAATACCTTAGTAGAATAAATCGTTATTTAATAGCAGTAATAAAAAACTCATTGAACCTTTGAACTTGTTCTGTTTAAAAAAACAAGAGATTTAACACGGTTGAAAGTGAAAAAAAAAACAAAAAGTATTATATAAATTACAGTCAGCAGGTTGTGTTAATTACAAATTAGTTGACAGGTCTTGAAATATTTCCTTCGCGATCTTAAATTCGTTTAAAATTCTTCTTGGTAAAACGCGAGTAAATAATGGCGGATCGAATACCAGTGGTGGGTTTACGAAATCTTCCAGGTGCGGAAAATGTACCGATTAACCAGTGAGTAAAACCGGCCTTTTTAATAGCCATTTTTTTGTGTTGCAATGCTCGTTTACTCTGTATAGGTCAAGTTTTGACTTAGAGAAGGAATTGACTGAAATGAAGGGGTTCTACCAGTCTTTGAATGAAGTCTGGTTCAAAATGGGAATTGTTGGAGCAGATCGTGAAATGCGAGCCAAAGCCTTTCTTCATTACAACCAAGACTTGCAAAAAAAGATGTTTGATGAAGAAACTAGCCTTTACGACAGACTGGTTACAGCCGTGAAAGACCGAAAGGCAGAACTCGCAGCCGTTCAAAGGCAACTTGATATGAAAGTGACTCTGGATTCCAATTTTGACCAAAAAAGTATCCTGTACCAAAAACGGCATTTGAAAGAAGCGCTTGCGAAGCTCTTGACGATCAAGTCCGAACGTTTGGAAGAGCTCGAAAAATTGCAGGAACGTGAAATGGAACTCTGCAGTGCATTAAATTTAACTCCAATCAACAATGGCTTGGGAAGAACGGGAGACGTCAATGTCGATAACGTATATGTCCCATCAAAAGTTCAACTTCAAGAAATTGAAGAACATATTAAAGACTTACAAGACGAGAAGGTACAAATAAGTATTAAATTTATAACCATTAAATTTTTAACCTTATTTTCACAACTTTTTAGCAAATAAGACTTACTAAAGTTGAAGCAATGAGACTAGAAATTGTGGATGTTTTGGACGATTTGCAGATGGCACCATCGAGTGTCTTTGAAGAAGGGGTCGTTTCTAAGAAAGGCAATATGCATAAATTACTTTATACCGAAACTATAAATAATATCAAAACTTGGTTGCTGGAGGTATGAATAGAACCTTTTTTGTTTCTTTGTGGAAGAGGATTTCTAAAGTCTTTTGTTTTAGCTTCGGGAGATACAAACTCGCAATAAAAACACCCTAAAGGATCTTTCAAGACGCTTAATTACACTTTGGGAAGCCCTCGGTATTGAACAACCTGAAAGAGAACGGTTCCTGTCTTCCAACACGCTCAATGGTCAACCAACCATGGCCACTCTCGAACAAGAAATTGCCAGATATAAAGAAATCAAAAATCGGAATATTTTCAAATTTATTGACAGTCTCCGCGAACAGCTTGCGCTATATTGGGACAAATGCTATGTCGCTCAAGAGGAAAGGGACAACTTCGTGGCGTACAAAGATGGTAACAAGCCATATTTATCAAATCAATTCGATGTTTTTTTCAATTGCCTTTGTTTTCTTTAATTCAAGCCACCTTAACCGAGGATGTAATAGAGTTGCTCGAGATGGAAGTCAATAAGTGGAAGCAGAGATACGAAGACAATAAGCTCATCTTCACGAAAATCCTCCGCCGTAATGAAGTATGGGAACAGAAAAGGATATTCAATGTAAGAGTTACCTAAATTTTCAAAACGTTTATCTAATAACGAAAGTTTGTTTTAGAAAAAGAGCCAAGACCCAGCGAGGTTTTACAACAGAGGCGCTAATTTATTGCAAGAAGAAAGGGTTCGGAGACGTGTGGAACACGAGTTGCAAAAACTAGACCTGGAAATCGAAAATTTAGTTAAGGATTGGGAAGTTCGCCAGGACGATGGTCAAATCTTCCTCATCAATGGCGCCACTTACCAAGATTACGTGAAGAATCAACGAGAAGCGCTTCAAAAAGACCTGCAAAATGAAAAGAAATTGAGGGTTAATAAAAAGCCTTTGAAACGCTGCTAGAAAATATCTTACTCTCCCTGGTTTTTATTTATTTTATTTTCCGTTTTTGTATTGTCTTTTTATTTTATAATATTGTATATTGTTTTAATTATAATTTTAAAATAAATGTTTTACAAACTCCAAATTAACGTGGTCTGTATTAATTTAAAGCAAAAGATTTCGCAACTTTCACTTATGCAAATAATTTACACTTCAATTACGAGTGCAAATATTCCGCTAAACGGGTTTGGTGGAAATTCCAATTTTTAAAACATTTGATATTAATTTTAGTTTCACGTTACAGCTTTTTATAATAAATGGATTGAAACGGCACCCGAACGTGAAGACCAATCTTCAAAGAACATATCAGTGAGCACTGCGAACTTATAAACAAGCACTAAAATTCCACCGACACCAGCACCAATTGCGCAATACTACAGTACCGTTCAATACTTGACCATGTTCAATATACCAAAACATTGCTTACCCTACGCTTTTCCACCGAGCTATGCGTTTAAACTTAATATTTGTGGCGCGCATTAGCACGTAAATTTCGTACACAAAGGCTAGCGATTTGGTTTCATCCAATGGGATAGTTCGTATTTTTTGTGGAATGACAGCCACATGGTAGACGTTCCTCTCAGATACCGGAATATCCTTATGACAGCTACCCAATCAGCAACTTTCGGATTTGGAAAATTCGATATCCGGTCGAGAACCAAGAGCCCCATAACGAAGACTCCCAATGGCTGAACCATAGACTATTGTTGACTCGAACGCCTTCTGTCCTTCTTTAAGGTTTGCATACAGGTGTCTTCAAAGGCTTGTAGTTAGATATCTCAAAGCGTCCCAAGATTTCCTCGATATAAGCAGTCTGATTGAGGAAAATTTAGCCATTCACGTTTTAGTGAATCTTCAACCCGAGATATGCCTTAGCCCCAGCAGCACAAAAACGTTGGTCCTACGTCGATGGCATCACAGGGGCCTGATTAGTGGGCAAAAAGCCGGCCCGCTGGGGTCGAATGTTACCTGAGCCCGACTTATCAGAAATATGTTGATCCAACTTAACTTACTGTGTCGTGGACCGACGTTCCGGCGACGGTTGCATTGTACATTGTTCCAACGTTACGGTTTACTTTCATATAATGGTCGGCCCTACAACAGCCAACGTCGGAACGTAATGAATCCCACCTATCAGCCCAACAAAATATATAGATATAAATGTGTCGGCCCGACATCAGCCAACGTCGGTACGTCTCGAACCCCAACTGTCAGCCCCTTAACACATTAGTATAATATGAGTCGGCCCGACGAACGCCCACGTTGGTACGTATCAAACCCCAACTGTCAGACCAATAACATATATAGATTTAAATGTCGGTTCAACGGTGTTAAATGTCGGACCAACTCTACATTTCCTCCAGAAATATCAGTAGGTCCGACGTACACCAGCGTTGGTGCGTACTGAAACCCAACAGCTACGGTGTAAAACCCATCTACCCTTTGAATTTACTAATTAATTAACTTAAACACGTGGATTTGCATGTTTTAAAGAAATGTTTAATTCACTTTAATACCATTTTCAAAAAGTGTTCACAAAAATAGCTTTATTTGTTTTTGCACAAAACTATATAGGAACTCAATTATCGCATTAAACGAGTGTTTCTAACAATCAATTAAGATACAGAATACTGGATAATCGTTTTTAGTGAAATCTTTCCGCCAATAACCAAATACGCTATATCTGGACTTTATAGAATTGTACATTTTGTATGCATCGCTGTTATTTATTTGAAAAAGAACGGAAAGCAAATCAATGCCGTTTAAATTCGTTGCAATTACGGTGCACAAACAAATTAGTTATACAAAATAGTTTAATTATAAATCTCCGTCTTGTTTTTAAGGTACAAAATAATTTTAGTTAAGAACCAATATAAACGTATGTTAATTAACATACCAAATTGAAACTATACGTAATTGACATGAATCAAATGAAAGTCACTAACACAGGACTTACACAAAGAGTTCAGGTACCTAAAATTTGTATATATATACCTATGTGTGCAATATAGAAGTAACAAAGAGGCAGCACTACAATTGAGACAAAAGCATAATTATAAAACATCGTAAGTGTTCCTTCACACTTGTAGATCTAAGCTATGTAGACATTAACATTGAAATATTTAGTTTAGTTTTCTTCATTGTCTGGGATTCCATGAGTTTTAAGATGCGAATTTAGGTACCTTCCAATGCGACCACCATCACGATCTTTCGCGTATTTAAACTACGACTTCATTACAGCTTCTCCTTGAGCTTCTTTTACCAGCTGAAGATTGGTTAAGAGCCTAACAGGTTCTGGAAAACCGCAAAATATCCGAGAAAGTGACTCCTCTCCAAAGGCAAATAAAGGGGCACTTCCCCTATTTACTTCTGATAATACCCTATATTTCAAGTCTAAAGTCTGAAGAAATTAAAAAAATTGATATTTTATTTTACCCTTGGAAATCTTTAAAACAGTTTTTAAATATGCTTATTTCCAACACTGTTTGGCGATAGTTTTCGACTATTTCTTTTGACAAAGAGTATTGAGGTAATAGAGATAAAACCACCGGGAGAGGTCCGCAACGAAACGTTCACCACCGATGGGGTTGACCATGGGGAAAAACCTCTGGAAACCGAGCTTCAAAGTAGCTACCGCAGCGCCATTTCGGGATTCGGTGGTAAATAGCCTGTATCTATTTACCACCGAAAATCGGGGGTAAATAGCGCAACCGCGCGGCCATTGCTATTTGCCACCGAAAGTCGGTGGTAAATAATCTCAATCGCGCGGCCACGACTATTTGCCAACGAAAGTCGGCGCTCGGGAATTTCGGTGGAATATAGCAGCCGCCGCGCGATCGAGTCTATTTGCCACCGAAAATCGGGAGTGTCTGATTTTCGGTAGCGAATAGCGTAGCCGCGCGGAAAAAGCTATTTCCCACCGACACGAACCGAGCCCCGACTTTCGGTGGCAAATAGTCTCACTAATGATGGAGGCTATTATCCACCCTAAATCTGTAATTTTTTCGTTTCGGTGGTAAAAAGTCTTCACCGTTCTATTTACCACCGAAAGTCGGGCTTAAATTTTAATACTGAATACAGAAATCCGCTTTCATAATACGATTATTATTAATTTCAGTTTATTATATATGTATGGGTTTTTTAATTTTTGGCTACTAGTAGCGTCGGTTTATATGGAAATTAACGTAGGGGCCGTCTCTAAAGTAAAACTTGCTTCATGCTCTTTTTAAATATAAACAAACAGGGACATCATTTCTATAATACGGGATATTTTTAAATGTTTATCATTCGACATTGTCCATTATTCAGGGGTTGTTCATATAGACCAAAAGGTTACAATATCTTTTTGATAAAATTATCTATATCAGCTTATTTTATTTTGAAATACATGTTTTGAAGGTGGAAATTCTCCATTTTCTTATATAGTCAAGTTGGGGTAATCTTTGAAGATTTAGTTGTCGCTGTTGGTAGTATCTGTTATCCTTAAGAACGGGTTTGATCGAAATCTGACCAATTGATGATCAAAAATTAACTGATCAAATCTTGATTAAAATTCGATGAACTTTGGTTAATATTATAAATTTTCCTCACGGTTCGGCCCGTCGATTAAAAAAACACACATTTTACGTACGAGTATTTATCTAGAAATGTAGGGGCTGTTCATATGTATTATTTTTAATCAATTACCAATTAATTAACACTATTCATTTTAGCTTATTCAAGTGTATCTCGAACCTATGACCATTTACACCTGGACTGCAATGAAGATAGGCGTTGTTGCTAGGCTAGTTTCACCACCATCGTTATTTAGAGGCAACTCTCGTCCACAAGAGAATTCGGGCTGAAAAAACGCGTTCACTTCACGCTCCTCTCCCGACATTTTACTCGGTCGCCCCGCGAGTCGTGACCAATTTTCGGCCGTTATTTACGCCCCGTCGAGAGAGAGAGAGCGCGAACCGTTCGCCTCCTAAAGAAGGGGGATAAAAAGGGGCGGGTTGCTCCATGTTTGTGGATTACTATCGCGGATTTTCTCCACTTGGTGGTGTTTTGTAGCGGACACTCTGAAATCGGAGTTATAACTTTGGCATTGTAGTCCTGGTGTAAATGGTCTTAGTTTGAACTATCAGACTCGGTAATCAATTAGGGATCGTCTATAAAGATTTCTTACTATGTACTTGTATCACCTTTCAAATGTTATATTTCCGAGCTTACGTAAGCATTTATTTGGTTTTGTTCGCATTGTCGTTTTATTTAACGATACATACAAACAGAAAAGGATAATGTACTTATTTTAAAATTATTTTCTTTTACGGTTTGCCTGTTGGCAAAAGTGGGCCAAATCGTACTTAGCTTCCAAATTGGATTGCAAATAATTGAAAACTTTAAATACAAATCGTTAAACTAAGCTTACGATTCACTAAGGTAATAATAATAACATGAATTTGTATATATTAATCAAGCTTAGAAACTGGCTAAGACTCAGAAGTTTGAAGCAGAATATTAGAGAGGTTAAGCAGAGCGCTCTAGAAGTTTCAACGACAACGTCGGAGCTACCTAGACGTTCACGAAGAAAGATTCTACAAAATCCGTTAAGCTCGCCTTCATTTCAAGGGATAACGAAAAAGAACACATTTACGATACTATTTTAACACACTAAAGCACGACGATAAGAGGACGGTATTTGAACACGACTAAAATAGAGGCACGAAGTGACCAGAGTAAATGTAACCCGAGTATCAAACGAAAAATTCCATGCATTTTTTTATTTAAATTATACGTTTTTTCGACCTTTTCCCCATTTTTGGGGCCCTAGTTTACTTTAACTTTGCGCCCCTTAAATATTGTTCATAACGGCATTACCCGGGCACACGCCTTTGGACTAAAATGTGCTTTACAGTATTTGAGTATTGTCTAAATGCAAAATGTTTGTTTTCGTTGTTTCGCGTATCCGTTATATCCGCAAATGTATACTCGTAACGATTTCTAATTAAACTATACAAGGCTTAGTCGCCTTTCAATTTTAAAACTATTTACAATTTTTAAAAATCATTCTGCTAGAAAAATAACAACTTGCCAAGACTCCCTCTCGATTTGTTGAGCTGAATAATTATAATATTCCACATTTTCATTGAAATACTACACGGACTACACTACGTGTCGGGTAAGCTCGTCAAAAATAGAGCGTCGTTTTTAAGTTTTAAAATATTAGCCAGCAAAGTTGAAACGCGGAATAAAACCTTCGAAAATGATCACGTGACTCTCGACGTTGTCGTTGAAACTTCTAGAGCGATCTGCTTAACCTCTCTAATCTCAAATCTATAAATCGTTTCCATTAAAGTGATCATTCCAAAGAAAAGATCCAGTTTATTATTGTAAGCGGCTCGGTTTATGTGGTATCGTTTCGAAATCGCGGGTATCACTTTCTACGATTATCGAAAGGTTCAAAAGTTGCGAAGAATATCCTTACCCCAAGTTGTTTCAAATCGCATTCGAGATGCGAGCTCGGCGAGCTGGGATTAAGTCATAAGGAATTCCTACTCATAATTTGATTCTTAAGTATAAGACCTTATTGCCCTTAAAGAACAAAATTGCTAAGAATTGTAGCGTTTGAAAACTCTAGATGTTAATTACATTTTATATATGAATTCCTAATTGTGATGTTTCTGGAGCGTAGCTATAATTACCCTATGAAAGTATAATCCCGATTTTCAGTGAATGGTTAAGACCTTTTTAAATGTATTGTCAATACAATCAAAATTAGTCAAATCTACGTTTAACAGATAACGAGTTGTAATTAAATGGAATAGAAGTTTTTCCTTTAGAGCTAAGCGCACATTTAAAGATATGAAGGATAATGCAATTTATTTTGGCAAGTGACGACTGCAAAACAGTTGTATAAACGAAACTAAATCTGGCAACTAGAGGTGCTGCGTCAAATTTTCTGGACACTGGCAGTAAAAATTTGCCTTTTTATCTGCTACGTGACTACGTCGTCAGCGCTTAGTTATCATTAAAGAACTAACAACATTGTAGCAGGGTCGTGCACGAAAAATCGACAACAGAGGCGAGGGGTAGTCGATTGTAAAATTTGGTACACCTGATTTCCCCTTATCAAACATTTCTTGAATTCTAGGAATTACAAAATAAATTCCGATGAATTCTTTGATTTTAAATATTTTTGATGATTTCTGTATAGTTTCTACTGATTACTTTAAGAAAGATTGGATTTCTTAAATATTTTTGTGATTACTAGTGAACTGTACTAAATATTTGTTATTTCTTGTGATTACTGAATAATTTGTTTTTAAAGGGAACAGAACCTCAGGTATTTGGTGTGGCATACCAACACTTCGAACATTGGCCGCTATCTTCAAGGTGTTTAGATATTTTTCGATTTAGTGAGTCTAATCTTGCTGAAATAGATAGCTTAAAAATGACTTTAGGTTATATTCCCTTTAATTCTTTGAATTCTATGATTTCGAGATATTTTTATTTCTGAAATATTTCTACTGATTACTTTTGAGTAGAAATCATCGGGCAACGTTGCAGGCCCTAGAAATAATTGAGGCTAATTACAGGCCGTAGAAATCATTGGTTCTTCTTGAAACGTCAAAGGACTTCATTACGAGCCCTATATATCGTCTGGCCTCATTACACGTCCGAAACATTATCGGACCTATTTTCACGTTCTAAACGTATTCGGGCCTCGTTTCGTGCCCTAGCCATAATTCGGCCTCGTCTCGTGCCCTAGATATAATCTGGCCTCGTTACCGGACCTTGGCACTGTCGGGCCTCATTTTCGGGCCCTAGACATCATCTGGCCTCGTTACGGGCCCTAGATATTATCTGGCTTCGTTACGGGCCCTAGATATAATCTGCCCTACTTTTGGGCCTTGTTACGGGTCATTGACATCAAAGGGTCTCGTTTCGGGCCCTACACATTATGGGGTCTCGTTTCTGGCCCTAGATATTATCGGGCCTCGTATCAGGCTACAGACATCATCCGGCCAAGTTTCAGGCCCTAGACATTATTGGGTGTCGTTTCGGATTACTTTCGGACCTAAACATCAGAAATTATCAAACCTGGTTTCTGGCCCAAGATACCATCAGGTCTCGTTACAGTGCCTGGAGATAATCGAGAATCGTTGCGGCCAACAAACATTTTATTCTCGGACGGCCCCTAAAGCTCATCTAGTTGCGTAACGTTCCCTAAAAATTATTTAGTGTAACGCCCTGGAAATTATCAAGTTGCATAACGGGCCCTGAAAAATACCTCACACCTATCCCCTATCACTTAACACATCAACTTACCTCACATCCAACAACTTACCTCACCTATCACCTACTCATTTATCACCTTATCTCACACCTCTCACCTTACCTCACACCAATCACCTTACCCCTCACCTATCATCTTATCTCACACCTATCACCTTATCTCACAGCTATCACCTTATCTCACGCCTATCACCTTATCTCACACCTATCAACTTACCTCACATTTCACCTATTCATCTATCACCTTATCTCATATATCACCTTACCTCATAAATAACCTTACCTCATATATAACCTTACCTATCACCTATCACCTACTAATCTATCACCTTACCTCATATCAATTCACCTTACATATAACCTCACACCTATCACCTATCACATACCTCACACCAATTACCTTACACTTATCAGATATCACTTCAACTATCACCTCCCACATCACCTATAACCTCACACCTATCACTTATAACATACCTCACACCATTTACCTTACACCTATTAGATATCACATCAACTATTTCATCACACCTATCACCTATCACTTCAATCTTATCAGCTTTCACTTCACAAGACGTAAATACGATAAGTTGACTTTTCTATCTTTGGCTAGTGCAAGACGTCCATTGACACCAATAAAACCGGTTTCAAAATGCAAATTTAAAATAAGAAAGTAGTTCTATTTTATTTTTGGCTCTATGTATCTTGCTATAAACATCCAATGAAACGTTATTTTTTATTGGTAATCCCTGAATGAACAAATTTGAAAATTAGACGCCTCTCCAAAAGCTAGAAGAGGGCCGCTTCTCATACTTACTTTTGCTATCACCTGTACCTCAACTATTACCTATCACCTCACCTAACCTAAACAATACTTTAGTCGCAAGGAAGTCACTTGGGGGCACAGAAGGTGACAGCAAGGTCATAAGAGTGGCGTTGAGTTAGAAAAAGAAAGTCGAGAACTTGGTGAAAATTTCAGCATGCTACCTTGCAGCGTTTAAAAGTTATTAAAGGGCCAGACATACATACATCCATCCATACATACATACATAAATAAATAAATAAATACATGAATAAATAAATTAATAAATAAATAAATAAATAAATAAATAAATAAATAAATAAATAAATAAATAAATAAATAAATAAATAAATAAATATATATATAAATAAATAAATAAATAAATAAATAAATACAAACATACAGGACAAACTGAGAAATATAAAATAGATATTGTTACTGGATTACCTAAAATCCCTAACAGGCAGACAATTAAAGAAAATAATGTTAAATTAGGTACATTTTACCTTTTTGGTTTGTATAGTAATAATTATAATAATAATAATGTATTTATTGCATACTTTCATGAATAAAAACGAGAATGGAGGGCCAAGTCATGATATGACTTTTAAGCCACAGCACGGAAATTTTATTTACACTGTCAATCTTTTCATTTTTTTACAATATATTAGCTATATTTGAAAATATATGTTATAAAATATCGTTTTTCAAGTATATTATTCTAAAAGAGATTCACGAACAATTTTTTTATACGTTCCTAGGTTCGGTAAATTGAAAAGTCCAAGTGAGTTAAATCTATTTGCGCCATTATGAAAAATAGAGTTGCATTTTAGTTGAGTACGAGATGGACTTATCCATATAAGATATTTTGCCTGCGTACATTAGGTTGTAATTGATATTGGAATATATTGAACAACGGATTTACCAATGATTTATATATAAATAACAACATACTGTATTGAAAGATTTGCTCAACAGTAAGTAAATTAAATTTTCTATAAATAGGTTCAGTGTGGGCAAGATAGGGGACGTTTTCCAGATTTCAAATTGCTCGTTTTAGTAATATAAGTAATCTGTTGATATTATACACTGAGGTATTTCCCCAAATAAAAATACCATAATACATATGGGAATATATACATGATAAATAAAGTCGTCGCATAATTTTATAGTTAAATATTTCGCGGTATCGTCTTAACAAGAATGTGCTATAGCATATTTTTTTAAGAACCGAGTTCCAATTGAGAGACTCGTCAATCCATAGACCCAGATATTTTGCTTTCGTTACTATTTTTAACTTTCTACCATCTATTATTATATTATAAGTATAATCTAAAATTCTTTTATTTCTTGTTTTAATAACCATATAAACTGTATGGAAAGCCCCTGTGTGTATCGTGAAATAAGACGGCGATCCGAACAAAGCCAAATAAACGCTTACGAGAGCTCGGAAATATAATATTTCGAATTCAAGTACAAAGTAAGAAATCTTTATAGACGATCCCCAATTGATTACCGAGTTAAGCGCTCAAATCTGATAGTTCAAGATACACTTGAATAAGATAAAATGAAAAATGTTAATTCATTGATAATTAATTAAAAATAAAACATATAGTAACATTTTGTTCTGTATGAACAACCCCTACATTTCTAGATAAATACTCGTACGGAAAATATATGTGTTTTTTTAAATCGACGAACCAAACCGTGATGAAAAGTTTACAATATTAACCAAAGTTCATCGAATTTTAATCAAGACTTGATCGGCTACTTTTTGATTATCAAAAGGCGATAGCATAAATTGTTTTGGTCTTAGCTAACTTGTTAAAATATTCCTGGAAATTCGTCATAGTACTGCCAACTTCTATAACGCGCTTCCGCGATCGAGGTTGGCCGTGGTCAAAACCTAGGGGCTACTTCACTAAGCCTAGGTTAAAAATGTGTTCTAGTCTTTAATTTTTTTACAACTTTCTGGTAATTCTACTAATGCCCGAGTCGTCGTTAAATTAAGTTTCATAAATTAATCTTTTTTTTAGTATAAATATTTAAAAACATAACTTACCACAAAATTTAAAACTTTTAAAGATTTGTTTAACGAAGCTGGAAGTCGCTGTTAACGGAAATCTTTAAAGCAATTTTATAACCACGTGACTATTTTTCTACCGTTTGATGGCGCTCAAATGTTTCCCGAAATAAATTTAACCCAGTATACCTTGCAATTTATGCTATCGCCTATTGGTCAGATTTCGATCAAACCCTTTCTTATGGATAACAGATACAACCAGCAGCTACAACTAAATCTTTAAAAAGTACCCCAACTTGACTACATAAGAAAATGGAGAATTTCCATCTTCAAAAAATTTATTTCAAAATAAAATAAGCTGATATAGATAATTTTATCAAAAATATATGGTAACCTTTTGGTCTATATGAACAGCCATTGAAAAACGGACACTTTGTAATGATAAACCTTTAAAAATCTTGCGTATTAAAGAAACAAGGTCCCTGTTTTTGTATATTTAAAAATAGCATGAAGCATGTTTTTCTTTAGAGACGACCCCACTTTAATTTCCATATAAACCGACAATACTAGTAGCCAGAAATTAAAAAAACCATACATATATAATAAACTAAAATTAATAATAATCGTATTATGAAAGCGGAATTCTGTATTTAGCCAATAGTACGGTACGCGCGTCGAAGGCGCCCGACTTTCGGTGGCAAATAGCACGGTACGCGCGTCGAAGGCTTTTTTTCACCGAAACGAAAAAACTTCAGATTTAGGGTGGAAAATAGCCTCCATCAATAGTAAGACTATTTGCCACCGAAAGTCGGGGCTCGGTTCGTGTCGGTGGGAAATAGCTTTGGCCGCGCGGCTACGCTATTTGCTACCGAAAATCAGACACCCCCGATTTTCGGTGGCAAATAGAGTCGATCGCGCGGCGGTTGCTATATGCCACCGAAATTTCCGAGCCCCGACTTTCGTTGGCAAATAGCAATGGTTGCGCGGTTGCACTATTTACCCCCGATTTTCGGTGGTAAATAGATACAGGCTATTTACCACCGAAATTCGGGGGTAAATAGACGGCATATTCGATTACCTCAGCGAACGTCCGCTTCGTCGTCTGCTTATAGATAAAGGGCTTTAAATTAATTGTGTCCTATTGGTTTTATACCCAAATTGACTTCTTATATTTTCCTTTATTTCACTGAGATATGTTATATAATTCCTATTAAGGATTTAAAAATATTCTGTAGTCTCCATCCTATTTTTGAAGTTAACAATTTCCTCAATTTCTATAAATACAGGTTTATTTAGGTGCAGGTGGTATAATTTGTCTAAGAATTGCTTGATTTTGGATAGTGAAAGCCATATATATTTGGTATATTCAATCTGTCAACGCTGCAATAATTTGAAGTTTACGCCACCCAAGGTCATTGAAGATACCGAGGCCCAAAACCTAAAGTTTAAGCTAAGTCATATAAGGTCGCAAATCAAACGATCTTACCTTTTATGTAGTAATTCTAAATATTAACAACTTAACATTTAATAATATTTCATATCATTAAAGTATTCAATTCAACGTTATTACCTGCTCATAAAGTTTACACATGCATCGATCCAATTCTAACCAGGGGGTAGAAACGTACGCGAAATGCGTTGTCTCATGCGATTCCCTAGTGGGAGAGGTTGGGGTGGAAGTTTAGTCGGAAAAGTTTCAGCAGTTCGTCTGCTTCGGTACCCGACCTCGTTCGGGCCTCGGGCTAAAAATGGATCACGCTTATTGTCAAAAGAAACAACCCAAATCTAAAAAGCCGAATGTTTAGTATTAAAATTTTAATTAACATCGATGTAGTCATAAATTGTTTGTTTTAAATATAATTTCAGGGGTAAACTTGAAAAAACGCTTAAAAATTAATATTTTTGCACAATGAAGAGATTGAATCTCCTGATTTACCTTTTGTAAAAATTAGATTTCAATGCTTAATTTCAAATGTTTTTCTATATTTTTAAACAGCTTTGCTTAGAAAAAATTAAGGCAAATCCAATAAAAATGATGACCAATGAAGCAATAAATTCACTTGTCCATATTTACAATTGAAGGCACCAACGTATTAATAAACTTCGATACAATTTCAATTTAACCCAACTTATGATTAAAGATGACTTGTGATAGTTCTTACAACTCTTGAATTGGCGAGATTTTCCCATATTTAATTTACACCTTGGTAAAATAAAATAAACCTTAGTTTAATATTATATCTGGTTAATGTAACTTAAAACAAATACCTTTGAAATCCAATCAGTGAAGTAAAGAAAATTTACGCTTCAAATCAAACTTGGTCGAACCCTCGGGGCTCGGGCCTCGTCCTCCGGTCCCGATTTTTCAGACTTTTTACCCTCACGCTATTATATTGCCCCCCGCAACTTTGGAATCGCATGGTTAGACGGGAGCCCGTAGGAATCTCGCCGCATTTCCAATCTAGAGTACGTAGTCTAGATTATCTTTGTTCTAACGTACCGATATGTTTTTTTTAGATAAATGGCATTAGACACCAGCACACAATAACTGATTAATCAGGGTGAGATAAATGTAACGGCCACGCCAACGGGGGGATACGTGGGGACAGGGGTAGGGACACCCGCGGCGGAAGTATTCCGACCACCCGCTGGGGGATTGGTGGTCGTCCTCACACGGCCATCCACAAACTCTGCCTCCCAGACGCTTGGGATTACAGGAGTACGCCACCCAGGTAGCTAAATCTCGTTGATAAACGGTTTTGAAAACGTTGAAGTATGGTCCATTAAAAAACGTTTCAAATGGTTGAGGAATGTCCGCCTAAACCCTCGTTTTTTAAACGGTTTAAAAAACGGTTATCCGTTAATACCACAAACCAAATATCAACGTTTTGTAATATACATATCTTTAACGATATTAACACAACGTTTTATAAACAATTAATCAACCAACATTAAACGTTAAAAAAACGTTTTTCGAGCCTTTTCTCTGTTGTTGGAGTATACGTATAACATTAAATCTACGTTTATAAATAGGTTAAATCAGGTTAATAAACGGTTTTGAAAACGTTTATGAATAGTTGATAGAAAAACGTTACATTTGGTTGATGAATGTCCGCCTAAACCCTCGTTTTTTAAACGGTTTTAAAAACGTAAATATGGTAATAATGCAGACCAAATATCGACAATTTAAAATATACGTCTAGTTAGTCATTATTCTTTAAAACAATTAAGTTCACACCAGCAGCTGCACCACAGCGGAAATACAAACCGATTTTTATTTATTAAAATAATTGTTAGCCCAAAATATGTACCTATAATATTGAATACCAAAAAAAGTTATGATTAAAACAATTTATTTTTAAAGAAACATCAGGTACTACTTTACGAGTTACTAAAACTCTTACATTGTTAATTTAAATATTAAAATTACAACACTTTTCTGTTTTATATGTTGAGATCAACATTTTTAAATTCAGAGCTGTAAAAATCTTATATTTGATAAACAAAGTATTTAGCCAATGAATCATTGAAAAGTAGTCTATATCTTGAGCTCCGTCATATCACAGTTAATTATGAGTTCCGAACCCAGTTATTAAAATAATTAAGGTTAAATCACAGAACGCTTTTCTGTATAATGTCGAGATTAAAATTTTTTTGTAATAAATTTCACTAGTAAAATTCCTATTTAGACAAAATAAAGTTTTGCCAATTTAATTAGTCATGTTAAATCACAGAACGCTTTTCTGTATTATGTCGACATTAACCTTTTATTATAATACATTTCTCTAGTAAAATTCCTATCTGGAATAAACTAAAGTTTTGGCCAATTTAGTAATTTTAAATCACAGAACGCTTTCCTGTAAAATGTTGTGTAACATTTTTTTTAATAAATTTTACTAGTAAAGTTCCTATCTGGAATAATATAAAGTTTGGCCAATTTAATTAATCATGTTGAAAAGTATTTTTCGAGCTTCTTCATCGTTAGCTGTCATGAGATCACCACTTATGACTGACGCTTTATCACCTCCATTTATCGCTGACGCGGTATCACCTCCATTTATGGCTGACGCGGTATCACCTCCATTTATGGCTGACGCGGTATCACCTCCATTTATGGCTGACGCGGTATCACCTCCATTTCTGACTGACGCGGTATCACTTCTTGATGATTTTCGGTTGTTTATTCTAGTTCTGGAGTACTTTAACCAATCCTTGATTGCACCGTGGATAAGTGTTTCTTCAGCCGTTTTGAAATTCTGATTTGAACGCACTGCAGCTAAAATAATAATTTGAGTCATTTAGGATTATTTTCTATTTAGATAGTGATTTAAATTTACCAATAACAATATTTTTAACATTTAAAGTTTTAAATGCCGTTTTATTGTGGTGACCTGCCCAATTCAGATCGACGCCTAAGTTATCTGTAAGAAGGGATGCCAAAACTTTCCTCGTACAGTCACCAATTGATTTCCCCCCCAGGCCTCCGAGATAAGATATCTACATTGAAGTAAAAAAAATTTAAATAATGTAATAATATCAATTTATGTCTAAAACTAAGAATGAATAATACCAAAGTAATTTGGTTTGCTTCTAAGCTGACAAACTTATCAATTTCATTTAAATCATCTAAGGAATTAGCGGGAATTTGCAGTTCCAATTTTTCTACATCTAATTTCGTAGTTATAGATGTATTGAAAAGCAGTTTGTGTAACAATTTGGAATTTGATTCCAACTGTCTTTTCATGTAGTCTTGATTTTTTAAAAGTTGTTCTAAAACTATCCGTTTAAAAAAAAAGTATAAAAATTGACATATTAAATTGCATAACATGAAAAAAATTGTGATGTACCTTTAATAGAAATATCGCCTCCTGAGTTTTTTAAGGATAGTTGGGTTGAAGTAGCTGAGGAGTCCGTATTTTTTGAAACTATATTGATACATAAAATTAAAATAAATATTTTTTGTTAAAAATGTTGATGATATACTTTTGGGCTAGTTGACTTATTTAATGCGAAAGAACTTCAATAATTACAATATACTTATTACCAATTTGGTTGGTTTTCTCTGAAAATATATGTCCATCAGAATCATCACTTTGAGAATCACTAGGGTGTTTTAGTTCATCAAAATCATTAGAATCTGTAAAAATTATAATATGAGATAATGAAATTTCACTAAATAAGTTTAACATATTATCGTACCAGAAATTTCACAGTCAAAACTGAGAGATCTGCACTCTGGAATGTCGCAAATGTTTTGAGAACTAGACTGTGAATGATCACAAATGTTTTGCGAAATAGATTTTGAACTCTTGGAAATACTTAGATCACTGGACTGGTTTTTCAAAACAGTTTTGCTTTTATCACCTAACAGAAGCAAATTTATTTTAATTACTATTTTATTTTATACAATTCATATGCTGGTGAATGAAAATTCTTAATAAAACAGCATTTAATATAGTAATAATAATAATCAGCTAGGCTAATGATAATAAATTATTAGCTAGGCTAATACCTTAGACACCACCGCAGGCCCAAGTCAGCTTGGTACGTTTAATGCCTTATTTACCGGTGACCAGTTTACAATTCGTTTGAGGGTGGTGGCAAGCCCTTCATGCCACGCGAGCTAGCCGACAGCTCCCTACACTAACTATTACCGTTAACCTTAGCAAGATTTTATGGAAAGAGGAAACCGAAGATCTCAGGGAAAACCACTATAAACCAGTGGGGAGAGAACTTGCAAACTCAACGCATGAGGGGCTCGATGAGGGGTTGCAGGCTTTTACCCAGTGCCACTAGCTGGGATCCAATGCGCCTCCTCGCGCTGAGAGGTGAAAATGCTAGCCACTCCCCCACCCCACTACAATCGTCGTATACAACTTTCCATAATTCCACACAAAAAGTAATATTTTTCACTCTAATTAACTTTGTAGTGTCGTTCCATGTGACTTCTTTCCCTACCTTGCTAAAATAAATTAAAAAATATATATATACCAACCGGAAGATGGGAAATAAGGGACTTTGGGTAAATCTATTTTTGGTGGCATCTTAGGTGTAGACTTTGAAAATTTTTTCTTATGTTTTGCTTTCCCTTTAAATAAAGTATCACATTTAAAGTAATTACTTAGTTTGAATTAGTAAGACATTTACCATAGTCACTTAAATCGCAATCATATCTATTAGGAGCTTTATGCTTTCTCTTCTTTCCACTTTCTTCCACATTTTCATTTTCAGTACCGGCATCAGATTGATTCTCATATTTTATGAGTTTTTCTTTAGCTATTTTGAAATCGTCTGCAATAAGTAATGCCGTATTAACATAGTTTAATAAAATATAACATCCGAACCAAAATGTAGCTAATTTTTAAAAACACTTTTTGAAATAAATTTTATATTTCAAATTGTCAAATTATATCTCTAAATTGTTTTAAAAATTAATTATATATTGGTTCAGTTCCAATAAAAACTTACCTGTTTCATAGAAAGTGCGCAATATACTGTATACTCGCCATGAATGAGTTGGTTTCTCATTGCTTAACAAACATTTAACTAGTTTTTGACTGGACACAAATGGTGGCCAGAATGTCTCTTTTTTTACGGGGTTGTACCACGACGAACAAATAACACCAATTTCTTTGTCACCCGTAGATGACAATTCTTGAAACTCCACAATTAAGTAGCGTTTCTAAATCAAATGATAACCAATTCAAACTAAAACCCCTTCTAACCAATAAAAATTAATCTATTTACAAAAAATTAACTCTAACAATTAACTATTTTTAAATGAAACAACATTCCGACTGAAGAGGCTCTTTTAAAACTAGATATTCAGGCCAATTATCATATATTTTCTATGGAAGTCGTTAAAGAAAAAAATCATGAATTCTAAAACATGCATTTTAGAGATTTGAAATTATTACATATTCTACAGTATCAGTAACGACGGTATTTCTCTATCATTTTTCATATAAAAAACTTTTTCATCTGGAAAGATATAGATTAAGTTAAATGTTGAATTTTGATTTGTTAAAGCATGACTCAATTTTGGAATACAATATACTCAAAAAGTATGTAATAACGGAATTGAAATTCCAGATGTATCTGAAATTGGTAAAAAATAACACTTTTGGGAAACCTTTTCTAAACCCCAAGACTTCAAGCTTGATAGTCTACTAACTTTATTTATTCCCAATTTGGAAGATTGACAAGGATATGAATAGGCATCGGAAACATTTTTAAAAGATCTCCCAATAAAGACAAACTTAGCAGGAATTTTTACAATATTCTCAATTAAAATTATGGTTCCATCATGCATTTTACAACAATTGTCGCCATTCTTAATAGAGAAAGTAAAGCCATTAAATATGAGTTTCCTGTACTGAATCCCACGAACATTTTCAATTAAAGGTCCATTTTTATGTTCCATTTTTGGCTCAAGACGCCGTTGCTGAGAACTATTCAATTCGACTTGGTCTAATTCCGTCAATCGATTTACCACTTGTTGTAGTGGTTTGTGTGGGCTTCGAACCAGTTTTTTTAACCGCCCCAAATACGACTCATAAGGAAATGAAGAAAAATTATCTAAGCTACCATACAATTTGGCATGTGGAGCAAGATGAATTAAATTATGAATATTGTAAACATAAATGCTACGGCCATAAAAATCTTGCGCACTTGTGACAAATGTTTCTAAAAGTGACTCAGCGTAGTTAATCAATTCTTCATTTGGCTCTGGCATACACAAAATATAAATCGCGCAATGAAAAATTTGGAAATGTTGCACAAAGTTGTCAGGAAGAACAGATTTAAAAACAAAAACTCCAGTATACAATAAAAACTGGCGAAACTCCGTGGCTTTCCAATTTTCAATGTCTTTAAGACTACGTGGCTTACGTGAGAATTCCATGGGTGTATGATGAGAAAACTCTAACATTTTAATGGATAGTTGATTGATTATATGAGTTGGTTGTTTAGTTTTTGATTTGGGTTGTGAAAAACTTTTGATTATGCGTTTCACGCAACCAATGCACACAAGGTGCATATAATCCAGGGGGAAATTTTTAATCATGTCAATTGGTAAATCTAAAAATGGAGAGTTTTGATGAGCCATATGGTGTTCTATCTGTGTTTTGTTGCGAAAACTAAAGTCAGTTCGCAATGCACCGTCAATTTCATCAAAGATAACTTTATCGGTATAGTTACCTTTCACCTCACAATAGTCACAACCCCAGTAACCGCTATGATATTTTATACATTTAAGATATGCCTTTGCTGGGGCATCACAGGTTATCGCTCCAATTTTTAAAGTAAATACTCTATCTTGGACATGGATATCGTTGTGAAGAATATCGAGAGTCTCTGCAACAAATTTCACTAGAAATGCACCAATTGAATCTGGTTTTCCAGTCCCGTAAAATATTCCAACTGGAAAAGGGTAAGTATCAACTGTCTGCACACAACGGACCAAAATTGGCCAAAATTCTCCTCTGACACTTTTATAGATGGGTAGCCCATCAATATTTATTGAGATAGTTAATTCATTCATTTCGGGATTAATCAAACCAGATTCAATTTTTTTCAATAAGCCTTTTCTAAGTCCCAAATGGTGATACTCCCCATTTTCTAATTTGTCTACTGTTATCGCAGATGACCGGTTAAGTTGTAATAATGTTCGCGAATCAAGTGGTAGGTTTTGGTGATGAGGATGAAGGGTGCGGAGGAGATCATTTAACCCTTCGTGACTTATTTTATGTTTAAGAGCCCATTTCTGTAAATCAGTTCGTAAGCACTTAGGCTGATCTTCGATTTCCAATTCTTCTTCAAATGGTATATCATAATTTACACCCTCAGAACTAGAACTGGAACTATTTGAAACCTCAGATGATGGTTCTGTACTTTCAGAACTGGAACTAGAGTTTGCAGCTAATTCTGATGTGGGTTCAGAGTATATAGGGCTCTCAGCTAGAGGCAATGGTAACTCAAGGTTAGGTTCAGTAGTTTCATCATGTTCAATCTGAGAGTCAATTAAAGCTTGCATTTGCAAGCTTACCGCAGTAGCTACACGCCTTCTTTTCTGACGATTTGAAACAATAAATTCTTCCATGTTGGAATAAAGTATATACGAAAAGTAGTATCAGTCAAAAGGTTCCCCAATTTACTAGGTAAAACATACACTTCACACACAAAACCACCACTAAGAGATACTCATGGACTGATATAGTGTATTTTCAAGCAGGCAACTATCTAATTTAATAACTTTGGTAAATATGCAAATTTCAATTACCCATATGCGACTGCGACTAACGCTAAGCTGAAATACCAAATAGCCACATATTAAAAAAAATATGTATCACTTTATTTATTAGGAACCTCAGCTATTTTTCAAATGGAAAGTTACTTATAGAATTCTGGATTGGAATTGAAAGGCCAAAAACCTTTTTTGATGAAATTTGAAAGAAATTAAATTTTGTGGAAATCAAAAATAACAACTAAAAATCCCTGTAATAACCTAGATATTAACTTCACAAAGAAAACCACCGCTAAGAGATCCTCACAGACTAATATGTTGTATTTCCAAGTAGGCAACTATCTAATTTATTAACTTTGGTAAATATGCAAATTTCAATTACCCATATGCGACCCCCGACTGCGAGTAATGCCAAACTGAAATACCAAATAGCCACACATAAAACAAAATATCTATCACTTTATTTATTGGGAACCCCAGCTATTTTCCAAAAAAGTTAATTCGAAAACTATGGTTTTGAATTTAACAGCCAAAAAACCTTTTCTGGTGAAATTTTAAATGAAAAACTGAAAATTTGTGAAAGCCTAAATATTAACACACAAAACCAATGTTAGGGGAGCGTAGACTGATACCGTGTATTGACTAACCTAAATACTTAACTATTAGGAACGCAAATATAAACCCATTCGTAGTTGTTTTTGTTACTAAATAATGTAGACTGGTATTATTAAATTTATCCTATTCCAAGACCTGACCAAGGCTTAAAACCGACAAACCACACGCAAGGTTCTTACAAGCGGCACGTACGTTTATGTTATGAAATATATATATAAACAGTTTTTCGAACTTTAAAGCTCAACTATATAAACAATTATTGACTAGTAAAATATAAAACTTAACGTACTCACCATTTCAATGCTGGCACGCGTCAAACCGTTAAATTACCTAACAGACGTACACTGTGATAGATCCGCGAGTCACGCTAGCGCAAAGCGCATAGTTACTTCAGCCGCATGTCCCCGTGGGATAATAAAACCAATAAAACACACCGGTACTATTAAGCGTTGTCTATAAAGGCGAATCTTTGCTAAAACATATAAACTTATTGGGCGGGAAAATTAAGGAAGTAACCGGGGCAAGAAATAAGTCAAATATATAATAAATATTTATCTTTGAGGTTGCTATTTGTACCCGAATAATGTATTTGTAACAAAATAGTTTCCGATTATTTTGGATAGAAATCAGATCGCTATAACTGTTAAAGCAGGGTTGTCAGACCATTCATAAAAATGTAAGACCTTTTAGACTAAAACGACATGTTATTGGCGTTGATTATTGACGTTGAAATTATTGTTAAATACAAAACAAAAATAAAACGTGGATTTTTTACAGATATATTATTAAAAACATTATCGTTTACAAAATTAATTTTTATGGCGTCATAACTACGTTGATATTTTTATTTACGAAATTCTTGATAACTGTTGATTTTATTCACTAATTATAAACGTAGAGCGATTGTTGATAAAAGACCTGAAAACGTTATTTTAACCCAAAAACTAAAAATCGACCAAAGTCAAACGTTCCATTGCTACCTGGGCACTACTCCCGGCATTAACGTACCGACGTAGTCTATATTATCTTTAGTTCAATTGCAGTGTGGCCGACTTAACAAGAGTTTACCCGTTAACTATTGTATAAGAATAGCCCAAAAAGACTGAAAATTTTTAATAAAAATAAATCGTGACATTAAAAAACATTTAAAAATTTTCATTATTATTATTTTTGATCAAATATGTGCGTAAAATCCTTAGATATAGTTAATTTTCACACATTTATTCAGCACCGTAACCAGGATTTGATTTCAGGGGGGGGGGTACGCAATGGAAACAAATAAAAAAAATTTACATACAACCGTACGTTTAAGGGGGGGGGGGCAGGGCCGGAGCGCCCCCTCTGGTTACGTTCCTGCATTTATTGCAAATAAAATCGAAATGATTATTTCTTCAGCTTAGTTAAAAAAAATCCCGATGCTGCCGTGACGACGTCCCAACGCAACTAATTTCACTGGGTTAGCCCCTCGTCAAATCTTTCAGGTTTATATAATTTAATCTGACTTCTAAGGTAATTCAATGTATTTTACGTGTAATTTAAACTGGAGCCTGTGGGGGGCTCCATACCCGGCTCTCAAGGTCATGTGATCGGGGCGCTGGGTCACTGGAACGTCATGGGTGTTCCACACTCGTCATTCTGTGACCTACTAAGGAGGGTTGTTTTGCAGTGGAAGAGGAAGCCACTCTAGGTCCTCACCTGTGCGAAGGTGGGTCTAGGGCAGCCCGTGGTGTCGCCTTTTGTTGGGCCATGATGAGGGCGTTTGTTTGCTATATGTGAGGCAGTCTAGGTGGCTGTCTCACTGGCCGAACGTTGTTTCGCAAAGCGCACTTTTGTCCGGGGCTGGTTGTTTTAGGTGGCCGCTGTAGTGCTTAAGGCGGAGCAGCGGGGTACAAATACATATACTTATGTCGAGCGAGACCATTAACCGACTTTCCAACCATTTCCCTACCAAAAACTGACTAGACTGTGCTGCTGGGGAGGTTGAGTTGTAGTGATTTCGATCTGCTTTTCGAAGTACTAAAGGAACGTTATAACCTATTTTTCTTGCTTACCGGCAACTTGTTTGTCATCAACGTACAGGGCCAGGATCAAGAATCATTCCTTGTATGACAAGACTTATACGCCGGGGTCCCCATGGACAGACTAAAAACCATAGTCCCTTAGACTCTGGTCTATCTTCTTATTCCAACATCGCAGTGACTGTTTGAGACCATGAAGACGTCGCCAGACTTGACCACTCCCATCATCGAATCCTTCGGGTTGTCTCATGTATATTTCTTCCTCCAGACGTCCGAAGAGAAAGGCAGTCTTTACGTTGCATTGACTCAGATGAAGTTTCTGCTGGTCCACGATGCTCAGGAAAATACTCAGTCTCAAAACGGGTGGCTGGAGCGTAGGTATCTTCATAGTCGACGCCTTCTCTTTTTTAAAAAACCTTTTCCACAAGCCTTGCTTTGTGCTTGATGATTTTACCATAATCATTGGCTTTAATCCGGAAAACCATGCCTATTCATGGATAATAGTTCGTCGTCTATTGCTCTCAGCCATCAGAGTCATCTTCATGATCAACGAGGAACCCCTTTTATGCTTTCTTTTCCAGCTTCTTCCGTTTCACCTTGGAAAACCCTCAAATGTTTAATAGACTATGTAGGTTTCCCTTTTCAAAACTTGTACTGCTTCTTCCCAGGAACTCTTGTTGGGGCTGTGCGGTTTAGAATATACATTGCCGTGTTGACTGCTTCTTCCCAGAATTTCAATAGTATATTTGACTCGGAGTGTAGCATGGCTTGTAGGGACTCCGTGATTGTGCGGTATTCTCCGTTCTGCTCTGGTGTATATGGCATGGAATTGCGATGCTCAGACCAACTTCTTGAGATGTTATCGACGAATTTCATCGTTGACGTACTCCGTCCTATTAGCTGTAACCAGCTCTCGTACGGTGTTCTCATTATTCTTGTACATGGTCCGAAAATCCTTGAAGTGATCAACTACCTCAGATTTCTTCGCCAGAAAGTACGTGTCTCAAACTCCGGAAAACTCGTTATTGAAAAGTAAGTAGTAGCGCTTCCCTTTCATCGCTAGTGTCGGAGATGGCCCCAGAGGTCTAAATGTATACGCTCTCCCAGTTTTGTGGATTTGTCTATTTGAGTGCCGAAACATTGTCCTGCCATCTTGCCGTAAATTCAACCTTCACCATGCTTGCCAAACGACTGTTCGATGACTTCGTATCCAAGACTCTTCCATATAGTGGCGACGTGCCGCTTGTCTTGATGACCCATTCTTTAATGCCAGATTTGGAGATCACCCTTCTTCGAATTCTTTGGATCTGCCACGACACAACTTCTTTTGGTAGGTTCCTAAACCTCGATATCAAGACGGTACCGGCCTTCCACTTTTCCCGGCAAACGTAATATTTTGTCATTTCGGAGTAGTTCGTAAAGACCACATGAGTTGGATGAAGCCTATAATTCCAGATCCTGGATGCCTTGCATCGTGTTTCTGAGGGAAAAAAATTATTACAGGCTAAGTCCTTACGTATCAGACGCTAGATATGACTTCTTTTCGAATCTGTTTTCAATTGCGGATCAGAAATAAAACGTCTCCTTCGCCCTCAGCAAGCATTGTGGCTCTGTTTTCGACTTCAATATATTCCGGCGTCTTAAACTTCCGGAACCGAATGAACTTAGTGGCATCTTTCGTAATATGCTGCGAAGCTCCCGAGTCGAAGTACCAAGCAGCCTCTTTCTTTTGAGCAACCTGACCTTTTCTACGTCCGGTGCCTTCCGGAGCTGGCGGCAGTTTGTGGCGATATGTCCAAGTTTGTTACAGTTGTAACATACAGTCATTGTAGACGATTTTATCTGCTTGCACTGTTTCCGATCATTGACTGGTTTCTTATTTACGAAGAGATCAGAAAAATCTCCAATCACATAAATTTTGTCACTCGAAACTGTTTTTCACATTGGCATTTCAGCGCTCCTTGCCACCTGGCGCCTAAAGCAACCGCTCCTCTCGCTCTACCCCAGGGCCGGTGCTGGGTGATGAATGTTATCTCGAACTTCTTCAGGCCTAATAAGTACGTTAGGCCTGACATTGGCGGCGAGGTTGGCTCAGTCCAACAACCCTTGATTACGCCAAAGAAATATCGGATCGTAAGAGCATCGCTAACTTGTCGTTTCCAGCTTCTCCATTTCTCAGAACCGCTCAGTTTATCAATCTCAATTCGAAGTTGTCGATTTTCTTGAACTGAAATCAGGAACAGTATTCACCGTTGTTCAGAGAGTACCAAGAACAGGATTCTTGGTGGTCCCACCAGTATACTTCCCTAAGTTACGTAACGACTCGTCAGAGTGCAGTGGAAGCGTGCTGTGCCCATAACCTGTACATTTCAGATTTAAATTTCAACGTGTGAGGTCAAAGCAATGCCATTTACCCTGAGTGGAATAAGTTTTCTTTTAGAATAAAAAAAATAATTAGGCTATGATTTATCTGTTTAATGCGGTGTTTAAGGCTTTGACGAATATCCGGGTTTAGTTTATTGGAAGGTGGGAAACGTGAACAATATCTTTGGCAATAAATTCAATTCGATAATAAATTGATCTAAGCTGCAAAGTAATGTGTTACATGTCCTATTGCCCTTCGAAGTATTAAATTACCAAAATAATCGGTTGTCTATTAAAATTGAGATAATTACCGAAGAGTATATTATTTGAAGTATATTGACTTTTTGGGGATGTTTAAGGAAATGTTCTTGGTGGAATATTTGCTTATTTTAAAGTCCAACCATTTTTTTAAAATTTAACTAAAATGTTCCATATATTTTAAATCAGAAGTATATGAACCCAAGTAGTTGGAGAAGACCAAAAATTTAAAGGGCATTTCCCTTAATGTGGAGAGATGAAACTCAATCAGAATCCCATCCCTTTCACTTCCCGCAAAATGCTCTAAAGCATTGTGGGTATCCACATTCGATAAACACGCCATTGCCTTTTATTCGCTAGATGGTGATAGTGGCGCTATGAAGGCGTGAATCTTGGAAACTTTGATTAATGGAAGATCCAATATGGAAAATGAACTTACATTGTTAGTATGAGAGATATAGCACTAAAATCACATCGGTTTATTGACTTCTGATAAAATATGAAATTAATAGATGCCTTTAAGACATGTATGTAGAAATTATAATAGAGGTAGCTGCTACCTCACAAGGGTTCCAAACAAATAATAGTGTGCAATTTTGATTTCGGATTTATTTAAATAATATTCTTAAATCATAGAATCCCTCTTAAAAGGAGTAGTATTTCAAGTTGGCTTTCCCTATGAATCTCTCAAATCACTAAAGTGAAATGAAATTTCACAATAAAGATATTATAAATAGGTTCAAACGAATGCATTTATTATATCGTTATCATGGCCGTCAATAAGAAAGAAGCCAAAGCTGATATCTGCAACTTAAAATATTGTACATGTAACTGTATAGAATTTTTAAAGAGCTAATTAAGTCTTTTTGAGTGTCGAAATTGGTTTTGTCCAAGAGCAACAATTCAGATGCCATTTCGTACCGTTTAAATAAGTGGCTGCAAGGAGGAGGCGTACAACCGAAGACTGTTATAGCTGACAAGTCCTTGGCGCTATTAACGGTCATTAAGTAACGCAACTTCCATCCCGGAATATAACTATACTTTTACCTCATGGTGTTGAACCAAAATGAAACAAGAATACCATCTTGTTTCGTGAGGTGTGAAATCGCACACACCTTAAAATGAAAATTGATCTGGCCCGGTTTGAAAAATAAAATTAAAAGAACCGAAGAAATTTATTTCAGGTCTATGGGCCAAATTTTGCATTGTTCTTAACTGAATGACACGAAGGATTTATTGAAAGCAGTTGTAACCGTGTCTATCTGAGAAACTAGAAACGAATGGCTAACAAGACGAATTAGCACAGGTTTGAAAGAGGACATTTATACGGTTTATAAAACAATTTCGGAAAGTCATAACAATTAATTTAAAAACAAATTGAACTTTCACTTGAGCCAGACCAACAAGGTTTTAAAAATTCGGACAGTGAGGAAGAAGGTACGGGAAATCAGCAATATGGACCAACAATAGGTTCTGATCTGCGTATTATCTCAAGTTTAATCCCTTTTCATTGAATGACATTTAGTAACCAGTTGTTCGTCAGTTGAGTGTAGTTTTTAGGATGTTAATCATATACTTTTTGCGCATAAAAACTGCCTCTATGGGTAAATGAATTTGTTACGGACTACATTTAAGCCATATAAGGTACAATAAAGCTGGCAGCAAATGGTGCGTCGACAGCTACAAGACTTTCTTCGTTCTTATCAGGTTAATTTAATTTAATTAAATAGTAACCATAAAAACATTATTGACAAAATGCATTTATAAAGAAACAAATTTCCTAGCAGAAACCGGGAAGGATAATGAATATCACAAGTTCCATCTTTGTTAATTAAATTATAAAATTTCTAAATTTTAGGTAATTAAATTTTTGAATAAAAATCCTTCTGAAAGCGCTATTAGAGCCCCCTGTACAAAACTCGAAAAAATTACTTCCTGAAACTCTTCTACTAATGGTTTAAGGATAGCTTTGATTTCTGTAAAAAAAAATAATTCCCGTCAGTTACAAGAGTCTAATCCTCAGTCTTCAATTTTAAAATTTTAAAAAGTCCTCAGTCTTATCAACTCTTTATTCTTATCAACAGCACTATAGTGGTTGAACTATATTCGGTGAAGCTAATCGCAATGGTACTTAAGATAGCCAGTTATTTATAGTAATCGCTCTCCGAGTAAAAACCTAGTCGCATCACCATTCTCGAATCTCCAAAATATTGCAAATGTCAATCTGACTCTCCGTAGAGCAGGTCGTCATTACACTGGCGACTTTGTATTGGTAAATTTCGATGCAAGCCCTGAACTAAGAATTTGAAGAGCAGGCGACGTCTTGGTTTTGCGGCTTTTGCCCCTGGGCTTTGCGGGGAGGCCCATTCACTTACATTACTTAACTTATTTTTGAGCAACACGCAGTCTGACGCCGATCGACATTTCTTTTTAATGCCTGATAACGAAGTGAGTATACCAGACCCTGGCAGCGAGTCTGAAAGATTAACGCGAAAGAAACACTTCCGGATAATAAGTGTAGGGAGCTATTGGCTCGCTTGGCATGTTGGGCTTGCCACCACCCTCCTACGCATTGTAACCCGGCCACCTGTTAAAAGCATTAAAAGTCGCTTGATCACTTGGGCCTAAGGTTGTGCCTTGGGTATTGGCCTACCGGATTATTATTATTATACCATTCATCGTGCTGAGGTATGTATTGCCGGAATTATATTTGCCGAATAAATATGTCTTACCAAATAATGTACATTTTTGAAAGGTATTTAAAAAAATCAATTTCCGCACGTACAAACTTGTTTTTTTTTTCATGCCCTCATATATTTTCACTGTACTTATAATATATCTACATTTTTAAGCATGCTCAACAACGTTCCATTTGAGACTCTCTGTCAACCACCGGAATTTCATTAAGAGAAGCATTTCCAACTAGTTTAATATACCATGAAAATATCAAAATACTTGTTTAATCCATTTTAAAGAAAAAAATACTGTTGGGTCCAGTAATAGTACAGTGGGGTTTTATATTTATTTCATATGTTCTAGGAACGTATTTTTTAGTATTGACTATTGGGTGTGGTTTATAGGACGAAAGACAGGATGTCCATGGTAATAGTTCAATCTAATAATGTACTAATAATAATATATATCTTCGTTCAGAAGTGTTCAAAAGGTTTGTAAAGAGTACAACATGTATGAGTAATAAGAGTGGTTAAGCGCGCAATACCGTAAAAGTAAACGTTTTCGAAAAAGTTCAGCTCACGAGGTTGGGTGAGCTAACGTTTTAGCTAACACCATCAGAGTTTGAGCTGTCCATCTACTAGGTTTTCGTATGAAAAGTATCTGTACTGCTGGTAACATCCCCTGTTATAAAAATACCAGGGGTGACCCATGCTTAGCGCTATCCTCCAGGCGTTGCTCAACCTATCTGTAAAATTGTGGGAAAGGTAAAGTTGAAAAACTAACTCAAATTCAAATGACAACTGCCATACATTTTTACAGACAACCACGCGCGTTCACAAAATACTCCCAAAACTCATATCTCGCGTCGCGGTACATTCTCACGCACAATTTGAAAGCGCTAATAATAATGTTTATGATATCCCCATAACCAATATCTTACACATCTTCCTCCTTTAAAACAAACACGATCCCATGTTTAAACTCAAAATGAATACCAAATATTGCATTCAGTCTGTTATTGCTTCTTCTGTCTCTTCGTGGACGTTATAGTAGGGCTTCTTCTATTGGTTCTTCCATGACCAGTTGATCATTGAAATGGTCGATTTGGGAAAGGTAATCTTCTATTAGTTTCCTATTCGTCTTTTCTGTTTCTTGGTCGTTGGTGGTGTTAGTTTCATAGCTAGTGGCGTGTAACATTTCTGAAAACGATTATGGTGCACTACTACTAAATCTTTCTAATCGTTATCTCCTCGACTCCCTCATTAAAGCCAGGCGAACAATAGGGGTTGTACAACCAGATGCGCTCATTGAAATAAAACCAGTTGAATTACCCTTTTTTGTCAGTGTTCTTTTTGGTACGTTTGTTTTTCTAAATATTTTTAAGTACTCTTTCATTTAAATATCTCATTTTCTCGTCGCCTATGAGATATATGTAAATTATACGGGATTCCTATGTTTCAGCCATAAATTATTTAAAATCTTATGTTTATGTTAATTTTTAATTATTTCTAATTTGAGGGGTTATTATTATGTACTGATCTTAAAATTATAAGACGTTTGGTATATGGTACGTTACGAGCTGTTAAGAATATCTATCAAAACTGATTAAATTAATACAAAAACAATATGTTCAAGACCAGATGGGTCTGACGCGGGGGCTTTGAGAATCGGTAGGGGAAAATGTAATGGCAAAAGTAAATAATACACAAAAAATGTAAGTATGTGGGGGAAAGTGAACCTGAAGGGTTACAACTAACAAAGACGTGAATCACGTTAAACTATTCAGAACAAACTAAGACAAACAAACCATAAATTAACTCCAGGACTAGAAATGATTACTTATTGTTATATTAATTTAAGTTTTTTTTGTTAAAGTTGGATAATTGTTTTTTGTGTGATTCCGACGGATTTATGACCTAGTAATTAGAAATCATGGATAATTCTGAAAATGAACGTTATCAAAGTGTCTGTGGTCTCGGCGCGGATTCAGATTCAACTAAATACTCGAGTAAAAGTCAAAATACTAGTCCGACTCCTTAACCCAAATTGTCAAAATTGAAAGTGCCTTTCAATTTTAAATTTGTAAAATCGGTTTTATTTCTATCGGTGGGATAGAACTTTGATTATTATTAAAAAATTAAATTCCATAGCAGCCCGAAATTGGCTAGAAAGTTTCAGTTACTTTAGAAAGGGATAAAATCTCTAGTGTTTAACTATTCTAATGATCAACGGTAATAGTGCGAGATGGCTTGATCAAATTGGACGGCGTACGTCTAGGGTTGTTGTTTTTTATGACGCCCGTCTTAGGGCCCTGGGCTAAATTACTTCTTAAGACCTTTGCGATCCCCAACGGTCAGCCTTTGTATGTCCGTTGTTTAAATTCAACTACTCAATAATCAAACCAAAACTTTTAATTTCTAAAGTATAACATAGGCCTACTGAAAATAAGATTTTTATTGACAGTGACTCTCTGTTAGCTTTTAGAAATTGTTGGTACCGTATGATACGCGATGTGGTGATGAGTCAAATTACTTTAGACGTAACTAACAGATACATAATATTAAAAGACCATAAATAATATTTAACAAACTAAACCCGTATCCCTAGAGTAGAGGAATCCTTTGTACTTAATGGAAGCTAATTTTACTGTTAGGTATAACAGCAAGAAAACCTTTCTGCAATTTCTCTATTACCACTTTTGAATTTTTACTAATAATGACCTCTTCGAAACACTCTATTCAGCTTGGAGTTCAATGACTTTTCGACGGACAGGTTGGAACTTGAAATTTTTACGTATCATACAATTTAAGGAAACTGCGGCTACTCTACTTCGTTTTCAAAAGATTTTATATTAAAGCTGCCGCAGCGAAATTTTACTCAATAGCGTTTTTGTCACAATGCACTTCATCAAATAGGGTGAACGAAAACACAACTGCCTTGTGAATGATTATGCTCTCATTAGAAGAATTCCGACTATTAATATGGCTTATTCCTTTACGAAATTTCATTATACGACGTTGAAAATGTTCTTCATTGTAATTTCCATTTATTAGATTTATTTTTCATACATCAGTACATAGCAATCAGCGACGGCAGGCACACATATAATGGGTTCTCAATACTTCAAATTTCCCAAGTTGACTCAGGATTAACATCTTAAGGCATCCGCAGCCTTCTGCGGTACAAGAAATTTTGCATTCCTTCTCAGTAGTGCTTCCACCTAACACAGTGTTAAATTAAAAAAATAGTTCATATTTTTGATAAAACAACTACTTTCACATTTCTAACACAAAATTAAAAGAAGCCAAAGCGGTAAATGCCGTTTAAACGAAAGTCGTAATGCGTGTTAACAGTTAGGGTTTTATCTGCACTCTTCGTTAAAAGGGTTCTGAATGGGAATTTTCGGAACCTTACTATAAAGCCTATAGATTCTATATACAACCTTCAGGTTTTCCAAAGGATTTTCTGGTTTTATTTTGGAGATAAAAGAGTGATTATTCGAAATTTATCCTTAGCACGAACAATAGAACCTAGCGGGTTTTTTTTACTTTTACCAAAAAATGGTCAAAAATACCTTTGAGGCTCAAAGTTGCACAACCCATACGACAAATTTTTTTAAGTTGTAAGATGAACCTAAAAAATGTATCATCGAAATCTTTTAAGCGAATTAAGTATATTTGCTATGAAATGTCAAACAAGTGTGTCCACGGAAACTTTCTTCTATCGACTTCATTGCTCAAGAACACGTAATCGAAATTAAACGGATGATGCAGTTTCTTTTTAAATTAACCTTTTTTAATATAATATGACTATGATCTTTAGAATTTGACATACAAGAGTTTTTCTCGTAGCAGCTACTGAAATGGCTCCTATAATCGTTTTTTATTTTAATGGTATTTGAGATTAACGAATAGAAGTTTGTGTTTAGAAAATCTGATAAAGAAAACTGTGAGGCTACTGTGCTTTGAAGAAAATTGATTTGATGGTGACTTGAGGAAGTAAGATTAAAAAAGTAAGAACCTCTGAGTTCAGCAGGATCATCGATTTCGATTTCTGTAACATAAACAATCATTAAATTTACAGCCTCATTTAAATATCTACATTAAAATCTATTGAGTACCAGAAAAATTACTAACACAATAATAGTAATAATATTTCAAGTGAAATTTCCTAAGTTCAGGAAAGTAGATTCTTTTTATAAAAGGTTTTATTTATCAATAAAATATGTTGCCTAACATTAATAATTTAATTTATCGCTTTGAAAATAATGCATTAAATATATTGTATTACTTATTATATTTGAATGATTTTATTAATAAATACCTGAAACAAAGAGGTTATTCATTTAATATTAAAAACCGTATGCGAATAGAACTACGTGTTAAGTTTAAACAAAGGCTTTGATATTAGAACGCGGAGGTGTGGCCTTATCGGTGAAAATCAAATGGCAATGATCATAATAATGAAGCCAAAGAGTTCAAAACCTTCGTAAGTTACAAACTTGCCTATTTTCACACACCAATAGGCACCATTTCATAAGTATTTATGAGAAAATTACTACATCTAATACTACCAGCAAAAATATTTCTTATTTTGATGTAAATACTGGACACTCTTTTGATGAGAACTACACTAGCAAGCCTAAGAGTGAGAAAATTGTGGCTACTGATTAATATGAAAATATACGCACTAACGTAATTGTAACATTGATATGATCATATCCCGGAAAATATTTCACCTCTAAAAAAATGCTTCAGCTTCCGTTGATTAAACATTTAAAAAAAACCCTAAATCAACATTATTACTTAATAAATTTTCAGGTATTAAATATAAAAATTAGTCAATAATTAAACCTTTTTTTAGTTGCCAAACTTGCAATTCGAGGCGGAGCAAGTTAAAAGCTTTACTTTGCTTACGGACAAATCTTAATCAATGGTGTTAGTTTTAAATTATTGCCCTTCCCTAAATGATAAACATCCCTACGCTCTATAGTTTTGGTGAAGCTTTGTTATTACTTATTAAGATCAGAGATGGGCACTTTCTGCTCACTCATGACCGATGATCAGTATCTGTTCACCGATATTCGATCACTATTGAAAAGAACCATTCGTTTCGAAACTTCGGGAAAGTTTATTTTTGAATGAATGGCTACGAGTTGCGCGAGTTCACAACTGTTTGCCGAAAATTATTTCATCATGTGATATTTAAAATTCAGAAATATCGAGAACTATTTTTTTAAATGTTTTTAGGGAAATCAAATAAGAAAAAAAAATACCTTCGATCACTTTTTAAATTATTACTGAGATTAAATATTGGTTGAATCGTGAACGGAGTTCACGCCGAGAACATATCAAAGAATTTCAAGGTCCAAAAATACCGTTGTTATCTATCAATTATTATTATATGCTCATATAAAAAGGACGGTAAAATATTATCATTATTTCTTTTAATTACTTTTATCTGTATTACTTAACCATTAAATCGTTTTTTGAGTTTATAAAAATAAACAAAAAATATACACCGGGAAATTGTTTGAAACCATTATCATCGTTTTATGTACAATCACTTGGTAAATAACTTTTAGCTCTTTAAAAATAAATGGGTTTAATGTAGCTTTACTTTTTCACGTATGCTCAGATAGCGACGGAAATCGAATACTTGTGAGTTACTTTGTCACGATGGAAGACGAAGGTTCACAACCAGAGCCAGAACCAATAAATCATCGACATGAAATGTTAGTTAAATGCCCCTCTTTTATTAAGAAGTTTAACTCTAGGGGTTTCGGCAAGTTAAATTCATTTTATGTTTACAACGGATCAATACCTATTGCTGGTACCAATATCCCGGGTACCAACAAAATATTGACGTGTAAGCTCTGTAATGAAGAAAAGAGAGGAGATGTGGTCGGAAATTTTGCACGACACTTGAAGGTACGTACGTGACTACTAATGAAAAACCCTTTACGGAAAATACGACGAAATCACGGCCGCAATTACTGAAAGCTAGTTTTCATTAGGGCAAAAAAAAACGCCACGACGGATTAATTTGTAACAGGTCCAATGGAGAACGCCAAGGACGTCCGAACAGGGGTGGAAGGAGGGGCTCAATCCCCTTCGGTCATGAAGTCTGGGGGCGGAGCCCTCCCCAGATTTAATTTGCATTACTTTACCTCTTATAACAATCTGTTTAAAAATCGCATATTTAGAAAACAATCTACATAACCAATGATTACAGTTTCATTTACCTGAGGTCATAAGTGGCAAAACTACCCTTAGTGTGCCAATAGGAGCGTTCCAATAGGAAATCTTCAATGAGAGCTTGTTCTACATAGACCAAAAAAACTTAGGACTTACGAATTCCGTATAATATGGTCTTTGTAATGCTCGCGCCGCAGACGCCGCTTCGCAAACACATTACGTATTTATAGGCATGCCGCCGGGTCGGGTCGGATTCGGGTAAGCGTTTTCAACCCGAAACCAATCGGGTCGGGTCGGATTGACCTTCCAACCCGACCAGACCCGACAATCCGTTAAGGATATATAAAAAACATGTGCGATAATACACATTGTTGGGGAATTTAAATGCGGTAATTTCATTATTTGTAAGTTGAAGAATTAAGATTGTTTATACAGTGAGATAATTTTAGAATTGATTTATTTCGAAAAGACTTATAGTGACAATAGCTAGTTCCAATTAGATAGCTAGTTTATCTTATGATTCTTATCGAACACCGAATTTTACATTGTCAAAACTCCATGAAAGTTTGGAACTGTGGATAGTGAAGATTCTCCAAAGAAGCTGGAAAAACCACGTTATCGATCGTACTTTGTTAAAATGAAGGGGTGTTCTACAAGTGCATTGAGACACATTAAACCTTTAACTTCTTCAAACGGATTCCATCAATCAACCATTGAACACAATTTTATTAAAAAATCTTTCACTCCGGAGCAGGTCCATTATGGTGGTTCAAAAAAAATTAAATTATCTAAATGTTTTGGTGTAAATCCATTAATATTTAGGACTGCCTCAGAGAGCTATATTTTTACCATTTTGAAACTAAGAAACCAAAAAAAAACAAGACACAAAAATTAAATCACTCAAATGCTTTAATTGAACGAAATATTTAGTATTTTTTATTTACGTGTACACAGGGTTTTTATAGTAATTGGCAGAAATCCCTACGATTACAGGTCCCCACTGCTGATTTCAGCAGTGTAAACTTAAATAATAAATATTTCGTTCAATTAAAGTATTTAAATGCCTTGGTTTTTTTTAACTTATAAATGGGTTAGTATAATCAGAGTCTCTTTAAGACACTCTGGTATCATAATGGTAAATATTTACGTCGTTGAGGAAGTCCTAAATATTAATGGAATTACATATAATTTTTCGTGGTTCATTCTCTCATCAAATGGATCAAGAAAATCCATGAGCACCAAAACATTTCGATATTTTAATTTTTACATCTTCAATTTAGTGAACGAATTTTATTGATAAATAAATTTTCATATCACTATATAGGTTTGCCGGGTTAAGGGTCGGGTCGGGTTCGGGCTACACCCTTTCGGGACGGGTCGGGTTACTTGAAACCCGACCTGACCCGACCCGGTGGCATGCCTAAACGTAAATTTTGTCACTGGAAAAAGTGACGTCATTTACGTCATTTCCGTTAAACAAGGTATCATTGAAAAATGTATCTTATTGACACACTGTAACGCTTTTCTACTACTAATATAGGCCTATAGTTGCCTAGCGTTGACATATAATACTACTATGCTACTAGATTAAAATGGTTAGTAAGGACGCTAATGATTTATTAAATAAGGACAAGTTTTTGCCATACCCAGATTCTGATTTAATGATCAACTATTAAATTTACTATCAGACAAACATATCGAATCGAAGTACTAAATAAAACACAAACAATACCGCTAACAAATAAAATACTACTAGATTAATTTACATGACCCCCAAAATAACTACATGCAGCATGCACTCGACCAATGCCAGACTACTAAAAATACGTGGTCTACTATATACACTAATTGCACCATGTAAAAAGTACTCATCACTATTCTTGATTATCGTTGGTCTCGAGACTTGAAAATTAATGAAATATGTAAATGCGAGGAGAGAGTTCTTAGAGTTGAAGAGACGAGTTGAAGGCTTGAGACGTTGGAAATACGATGAGGCTACTACTATCGTCTACGAGGTGTCATTGTGGTGATCGGCAGAGGAAAACCATGGTCCGACGATAACTGATCAATTGGCTGGAGACATTCATAGATTGCGACCAGCGCGAAAACTATGTTCTTTTTATTAAGGTCATCTGGAGCGGTGCCTTAAGATCATCCTTTCCTTTCGGTCCGGAGATACCGTTTTTTTTTCTCTTCGTGTCTCCCAGTTTTGTTGTATCAGCCACGTGACTTTTTGGGTCCATCCTGGTTTTTAGTTACCCAATCGAATTACTACGACGGGCTGTCACGTGGAGGGACACTATGATTTGACCAATCACCAAATTGCAACGTAGGGCTTTTTTCAAGCGCCCATGTGTTTCACATGTGTTTCAATTTCTTGAGATCACAAGACGCGCACACATTCGGTGACAATTACACCAAACAATATTATCGAGGCGCACTGTAAGCATTAGTCGAGAAAATCTGGCAAAGGTTCGAGTTCAATAATAAATACACGTGGCATGCACACTATACGCTATTCACCGTCGATTCTAAAGACGATCGTAAAACTATAAATCAGTGCCTGGGTTGACAGGAGGGCAATTTCGGGCATCTATTGAGATTCCTTTTAGCAGAGTAGTAACAATGGTAACACGTTGGATCCCTCTTTTGGCCTTTCGCTAACTACTTCCCATTCCTACAAACTATTCAACGTGACCATATGTGGATGCCGAGGGACGTAAAATAGTTGTTTCCCTAACAAAATCTAAAAGAGGGGTAACGTATTGAAAATTTTTCGTTACAACACTTATGGTAATTATGCCACTTATGGTAAGTTGAGTAAATTGGGGTTTAGAGAACGGGAACAAAATGCACTTTACATAAAATTAAATTATTTTTAAATAGTAAATAGGATTTTTTTAAATTGCAAACGTTTAATAGTGCAAAATATCATTTCTTGAAATATTAACATATATTTGATTTCTTTGATTAGTTCAAGATGTAATTATGATAAAGCTTTTTTGTACACAATATTTTTAGTTTCTCCTCTCAGCAAGAGGAAGCGGGTTCGATCCCAGTTTGTGGCACTGGGTGAAAACTCGGAACAACTCCTTCTGCGTTGAGTTTGCAAGTTCTCTCCCCACTGGTTTAAGGGGTTTTCCCCCGAGCTCTTCGGTTTCCCCTTCCATAAAAACTTGTTGAGGTTAACGGTAATAGTTGGTGTAGGGAGCTGTTGGCTCGATCGCGTGGCATGCAGGGCTTGCCACCACCCTCCTACGCAGTGTAACCCGGCCACCTGAATTATCGGCTTAAAAGTCGCTTGATGACTTAGGCCTAAGGTGGTGCCTTGGGTATTAGCCTAGCTGATTATACATCGATGGGTGGATGAGTGTGAATGAGGGAGGGTGTGTGGGTGTGTGTTTATATGTATGTATGTTTATACATGCATATGTATATAAATATATCATATATATTTCAAACCCCATATATATTTATGAAATTTGAAATATTCTAGCCCACCCCCACCCGTCTCAAAAACGTTCTGACGCCACTAGAGAACGCCGAAGCTGTCGTTCACCGTCGCTATTTTTCTGGCGCAATTCAGCCCTAGTGAAAACTGGACTCAATACCAACCAATTTTATGCTGCCCATTTTTGTTTATTGTATCGATATTACCAGAAGTCTATAAGAAATACCCTTCGCGGGGGGGGGGTGAGTATCTACCTCCGAGAATTTTTCGGGGCATACTTTTATCACGTTAATTTCCAGCTGGTCTAAAAGGTTCAAAAAGAATAACGCTTGTTCCTTATTAAACCGAAAGGTGCGCGACCAGCCGATCTACATTTTCCAGGTCTTTAAAAATGCACGTGCGTATTTTCAATACGTTCTCGTAAAGTTATTTCTTTAGTTATTGTCGTAGTCAGGATGTTTCGAATTTTTAAGATAGGCGATATAGAGAGTTACATACTTCCCTCCGAAGGGCTATTATTATAGACATCTGATATTAACCGTTACGTACGAGTTAGATGATAATTATGTTTCGTATTTTATAGAAAAAACACCAAGGAGTTTCACTTGAATCCCTTGACGACAAGCTGGAAAAAAACTCGCGTTTTCTGGAGTCATATGACTTATCACTTAGAAACGTGAGAAAGTTTCCACAAACATCTGCCAACAATTACGCTTCAAGCAGTGCATGGTGGATTTGGTGGCCGTAGATGGCCTTCCGCTCCAATTTACTGAAGCAATGGCGTTCAGAGCTTTTATAGCCATGTTTCTACCCCATATTCGGCTACAAAGCCGCCACACCATAGCCAGAGATTTGAAAACATTCGTTTCTCAAAATATTACCCCTAAGCTAAAGCATTCGTTACACGGAGTTTCGTGTCTCCACCTAACCAAAGATTTATGGAGCTCACGATCGCGAGAAGCGGTTATAGGGGTTAAATGTCACTACGTTGATGAGTCTTTTCAGCTTGTACATCGTACCCTCGCTTTTGCTCCATTCAATGCAGCCCATACAGGAGAAAACATTCTCGCTACCCTTGAAGGAATCCTTGAAAATCTCGGTGTCTCATATACACAGGTAGTTTTTATATCAAGAATTGAAGGGAATATTACGTCTCGTGTGTTAGTTTTTATTTTTAATTATAAACTTTTCATAAAAGTAGGCTTAAATTCGGGAGCCTTCCTCGTGTAAAATAATAAGTTCGGTGGCCAATCAGGAGCGAGAATCTTTCTAGCATAGCTCCTGTATTTCTTGCTTCAGTTTAACATTTTCTTCCTCAACAAAATAAAGAAGTGAGATTATTGATATTTTACGGAAACAACTTAAAAATTACTTCGAAAGGATTTTTCATTATTTTCAATAAATACAGTTTCAGACTGGTTGTCTCCTACTTAGTCGAATGAAATGAAAATGATGATTGAAGAGATAAATTTTCCCAATTTCTATCAAATAACTCTCTTTCCAATTTTTTATATAAAATATTACATTAATAATTAGTTCGAGTCAATAATTTAGAAATATAAAAGCATACCTTCTTTTTAATCCGTTTTTCATATCTACTTTCTCGTGAGCGCTCTAAGACATTGCTGCTCAAGTTGTCATCACATGAGTTAATTATTACAAAAGAATCGTTCTCTAAATTGTTTTCAGATACAGCATTTTTATGGGTAACTTTATTTATAATAGGTTTCATAAAAAGTGTTGGCACTCAGTCAACATCCGATGGTTCCCACCCTGGATACCCACTTACAAAATGCCTGTTGCAAACTTTATCATCCCGTGCAGCTTTCCACTCTAAACGATTAATTAGTCTTTGCCACAATTTACGCCGTTTTACTGGAATTCGATGAAATTTAATATAACTATCACCATATGTAGTGACTTTTACAACCGACTACACAGCGAGATGGCATATCTCCAAGGCTTAGTTATGATCACTTCTTCTGGGAACTTCTGTTAGTTTCCTTTTAGAAAACAGTTCAAAATATCAAGATAACGATATATTTACATTTATTTAAGTAAAACCTATGTTGATATAACATAAATATACACGATTAAACTTAAATGGTCACGCAGCGTTATCAAACCGCATTAAATTCCCGCACAATAACAAACCATCGTCTGATAACTTGGCCCCCCAAGCCATACTGCGCAGGCATGCATAAAATTACGAAAAGGGCTATTATAAGATATAATTCGGATGGAGCCCTTTTATCGTAATTTTCGAGAGAAACTAGTGAAATTTCAACGCCGATGCTAACTCTAACGAAGTCAGGTAAGGGGTGTTATATAACTTTTTTCTAATTGTCTATAAATAATTTAGATTGTCACCATCTGTGCTGACAACGCCAGCAATCTCACCAAGGTCTTCAACCTTCAAGCTTTATATGCGGAACCGTGGGAAGATGATGATTCAGATGGTAGTGACAGCGACGAATTAGATGATGGTAATAGTACGGACTGTGGTGCAGCGAGTAGTTCGAGCAAAAACACCATTGGAACGTAGGTATTTTATTTTTTAGCATGGAACGACGACAGTTGGATTGTCGTACAAGAAACCATCGAAAGAGCAAAGTGGACCAGATTGTCTTGCGTTGCCCATACATTGCAGTTGTTGTGGTTAACAATATACAAAATGACCTTTCATGCAAATCAGTTGTCAACTACGTCAATGGCGTCATTATATTTTTTGGGAGGTCCACGAAATGGACGGAGATCTTAAAATCAAAATCAAATGGACTTGATCTAATATCTCCAGCGAAAACACGCTGGAATTCTTTGCACTTTGCAATGGAGCGTTTACTAAAAGTAATCTTATCATAAGAAAGAAATTTCTTTAAGTTAGACCCCGATTTAGGGCAATTTTTATGTCGATTTTTTTGATCGACGTTGCATGGTTCCTAATTTTAGAATTATCGCGAGGTCTATGCGCGCGGCCGTTTTAAAACGCCTAAGGATAGAATTTAAAAACTCGCTCGCAACCGTAGAGCTCGTGGCTAGGCAACAGTATCCCAGAATCCTCTTTAATAGATCAAATTTCGCTTCATGTGGATTTGAAATTTAAAAACTTAGTATCAGGTGGCGCCGCTGTAAGTCGCATACATGTATAACTAAACTTAATTTGTCGTGGAAGAAATCAATGAATATATTTAAATTTATTGCGCTCCGCCTTTCCATAGCAGGCAAAGATAAACAGTAGTGAAGGCTCAAACGTTGAGCCCCCCCCCACAAAAGCGGTGTATCCTTCCCCTTCTCCGGACGCTGCTAGGTTTTGGCGGCTGTTTGGGGAAGTGCGTAACAAAATGAATACATTCGTTCTATGGCAGAGACTTAACTTATTAAATTTATTATATGCATTTTACTTCACTGAAATCTATTTCTCAGCTAGCCCGGCATGAAGACTGCAATTTCAAATACCATCATGGAAGCTATTAATTCGGAAAAAAGTTCCTTGGCTACTCATGGCATCAAATTTGCACCGTCTCCGGGAATGCTTACCAAAATCGAGGAGATCCGAAATTTGCTATCACCGCTGAAAGACGCTACCGACTGTTTGCAAGGGGATGGTCCACAAATTGCGATGGTGGTTATGAAGTTGTTAGAGGTTTTCGACAGCATTTACAGTAATACGCCCACCAAATATGTAGAGCTCAAAAATAATATCTTAAAAGACATGGAAAGTCGCTTCAGCGCCCATCTTTCAGATCCATTTCACCTAATTCCAGCAATGGTTGATCCAAGGCAAAAACTATTTATTTTTGAAGGTAATAATCAAGAAAAGAGGTAACTTGGCATAACTATTTGTCATATCGGCAACCGAAAAGTACGACAACTCACTAGCGGATAATGAAACTTCTCGAAGGGGACAAATTGAATGCACTGTTGAAGATCGTTTCATGGAGAAATAGTAAAGGAGACTTAATAACGCAGCCGGGAACTTCGTGTTTACATTGTCGGATCGGGTGGCAATGAAATAAAATGGTGTAGATCCAAGGTTCGTACTATGGGGCAGATCGTGGAAAACTCTTTACACGTAAAGAAAGTTAAAGCCCAGTTCGCACTATATAATTAATTAGGCCAATTAATTGTAGTAAAATATTGTGAGCGAGAAAATTGTATAGTGTGATCAGGAAAATTGTAACCATTGTTCCAAACTTTTGCTAATCACACCATATACAATTTTTTTGCTTACAAATAGTTTACTACAAAAAGTGGCCCAATTTATTGCATAGTGTGAACTGGGCTTAAAAGTCTATCCACGTGCGACCCTCTTTCCTTTTATTGCCCATCTCTTCGACGAAGTGAACTTTTCCATCCGCGTTATTACGTTTCTTACACTGTTTCTCCATGCTGGTCTTAATTTGGCGCTTGACGTCGTCGCCAAATAGATCTACTACTTTTCGGGAGCGAATTGTTGTGGAGTTGCGGTTGTTCCTAATTTTTTAATGAATGCCTGAAAAATATATCTTATTTCCTTTCATAGACTGCTTCAGCCAAAGAGTATAAAAACTACGTAACCTAGAGATATAATAACGGTCGAAAGCAGTAAAGGAAGTTGTAGCAACCGGGGGGAAGGCACTCAGTGAATTTGCACTTCAAATTTCGGTACCGCAGCGCCACTACGGCAGTATTTAGTACAATAAATAATAAAACCGTAGAACAATGGCAGTTACGGTGTTGCGGAGGTGCTAAATTTGGCATTTTGGATATTTAATTGTCTAATATCTGTCAATTCAAAAAAGTGACAGTAATTGGTTACTGTTTCGTGATTTTTTTAGTTAGAATTTGTGGATTCGTTGTTTCGGTGTTTATTTTCAAAAAGTGAAGAATAAGGCGTTTGTTCTTTAACGTTGCCAAGTCCTAAAGGTAATCAATTCCTTAAGGAATTTTCAAGAATGTTGAACTAAATTAAAATGATTGCCACTTAAAACTGCCGTAGTGGCGCTGCGGTACCGAAATTTGAAGTGCAAATTCACTGAGTGACTTACCCCCCGGTTGCTACAACTTCCTTTACTGCTTTCGACCGTCAATATATCTCTAGGTTACGTAGTTTTTATACTCTTTGCTTCAGCAACCCTATATGGTCAAGTATGTACCCAGCGTTCAAAACCCCACGCAGGAAAGTCGCTATAGAAACCTCGGAGACGTTTGCTTCGGAGTTTTTCATTCCAACGAACCAGGACAACGCCACATTGGAAAAAGAAGCTTCAACCTCAAGTTACTTTTCACTTATGAGGAAAAAACAACCAAAATTAGAACCAGGTTCACTTAAAGACCTAATATGTCGCTATGTGGAAGAAGGAAAAACAAACCCAGATTTATCGTGCCCATTATTATACTGGAAAGAGAAACAATATACGTATCCAGCTCTCGCGGCGCTGGCCAAAAGACATTTGTCAGCTCCAGCAACTTCAGCTGGTTGTGAAAGAATGTTTTCCGTGGGTCTAGGTGTTAATATAATTGAAGATTGCTTGCTATACCAAGAATATAGAACGCCGCGCATACAGAAAATATTAAATAAATGTCAGCGAGAAGAGAAAACGGTTGAAACCGAAATGTAAATCTTAATAACACGTGACTTACACTATTTAAACAATAAATGTTATTGAGCATTCGATGCTTAGGTTCTTTTTATAGGGATATACATGGACACCACGATGTATTCCTGGTTGTGAAAAGTGTAATTAAATATTAATCTGTCTTGGAAGAAAAATAAATGGAAGATAAATCTGAATCGGCGCACTTCTTCCCCAAAAACCCTTCAGTATATATGTAGGTGAGACGCTTTCCCGATTGTCCGGCGTTCAGCGTAGTCAATATTACTTAGTATTGTGAACCGCGAGTTATAAACAGTGCCGGATTTAATGGAGGAGGGCAGCCGTGGCTTAAGCCACCGCAAGAATGGCGCCCCACCATAGAAATTCCTAGGTAATATTTTCTAACGAATACCGAATGATATACAAAATTATATTCAAAAATCTCAATTCTGAAAACGAAAGAGCAGTTCTCACACTTCCACTAGGGAGCTTCTATAACGGGAGACTTTGAAAGATAATTAGGGACCCCCCACACTTTTTAATCCGGCCCTGGTTATAAGATACTACATGTATTTAGCTTTTGCGCTTCTACGTGATAGTTATTTCTTATATACGTTCTGGGAGCCAGTGGTGATTTATCCATTAAGCGCGCCTAGGGGCCCCATTTCGACCTATTGAAATGAGCTCCATTTTTTCATATGAAAAATATTTAAAATCGGCTTTTAGTTGTTAATAAATTAAGATGCTGAACCAGCCCTGGGCTGGGAGCAGCCTGCCCTTCCCCAAGACATTCGTTCGAGGGAATATAACCTCACGCTATTGGGTTGAGAACTCCAATGGTTCTTTTTTCACCACTCTGCCTTTGTCTTCAGTTATTTTGGTTTGCCGTTAACGATTTTTAGAGGGTCATTCATAAAGAACGCCTGATATGTTATATTCCCTTTAAGGAAGATAACCCATGTAGCTCGCTCTCCCGTACCCGTTATTTCTGTTATAATTAATTACTGGGTGATACAGGTTATGACCACCAGGGGGATATGGACGTTGGAAATTTAGGCGTATGAGGGGGAGAGATTATTACCTAAATAGTGCAGCTACAAAAGACCTTTCTATAAAAGATTGAGTTCGAGGGTGGGGAAAGGAAAACTGTTTTTGCAAGAATGATTTACATCGACCTCCGTATTATTCTCCTTGTGTTTTACTCTTATATATCGATGATTGCAGGGTAATTTAACGAAGAATAAATATTCAATATTTACCTTCGAGATTTGATGACAACTATAAAAATACGCTCGGTTATTCATCGGTTAATTAAACGTAAAATTGTTAAAATTACCAAATATAAGATAATAAAAACTATTTTTAAATGACGTTTAGTTTGAAAAATCTTTATAAAATCACTAAGCCTAATTATAGCTCGGAAGACATTTGGCTGAGAAATATAAAAGTACCGGTAACTTCTTAATATTGTTTTGTGAAATTGGCCGTGTGTGACGTCGAAAAAACAGTTTAGACGCGTACGAATCTTTTATTCCCTAACGAAACGGGTATGGGTAGCGCGGCCGTCGCTGCCCCTGCAGCTTGATTTTCCCGCCTATTTCGGTCACGGCCCCCTGCACGTGCTCGCTCCGCGTGCGCTCTGCTCGCGACGATAGCGGCCCGGACAATCGCTCTAAAACCGCAACAGTGAAAGGGCGGGGTCGCCAGCGCTAAAACAGCGTCGCGGGAAAAATGTAGACTAAACTTTACACTGAAATATTAGGGGAAAGATTACGAATTTTTGGTATTTCGTTACTTATTTAGAAAATATAAAATTTAGAGATAAATTACTTATACCATATTTAAGATAATTATTAATGAACTTTTAGGGAAAGGCAAAACTGATTTTTTTCTACAAAGAAATGTGGTTCTGTATTTTGGATAGTATAGAGTAGAATTGGTGGAATTTTGTCCTTTAAGAGTTAATATATCACAGATTTCTGGAAAAATTTCAACTTATTTTAGCGAATCAGAGAAATGTACCTGATTTTTAAAAATGTAAAAGTGCTTATCTTTGGTCATGTTTTTGTAAAATCTCTCTCATTATACATAAAATCATATTCTATGACTATTTTGGACAAGCCATAGAATTTAACTTAGGTCCTTCTGAACTAAAAAATATATAAGCTTAAATAAATAATTTTTTGTGGTTCTTTAGGTGTAAAAACTTTGTATTACAATTATTTTATATTTTATGACTATTATGGTCTAGAATATTTTTAAGAAAATAAATATTTCAATATTGAAATATTGAATTCTATGTCCTTAATTAATTGTGACAAAACACGCACTTCATTATATTATGTTTTTCTAATTTGTTTAATTTAGTAGTATATTCTAACAATAAAGTAGCTCGTACAACATTGAGGTTTGCCCTATTGCTGATGAACCACCTATTGGGAAAGGGATAAATAAACTAGTTATCATCAATATATCATGGAGAAAAGGTTTCTCCATGACTATATAACATTCCAAGAATATTTTTCGTAAACCCTCATTTTTAAATAACCCTTTTTCCTCTAAGACATGTCCACCTTTATGTTAGGTGAGAATAGTATCAGACCACGTATACTCTATTTCCACTGTGATAAATTTCCTAATTTTGAGATTAATCTTTCCGGATAAATGTTTTTGTTATTTAGCTTAGTACCAAAATTTGGGACTCTTGTAAAACAATCTGTGATAAGAAGATTTTCATAGTTTTAAAAACTGTTTGTAAAATTTTCGAGTTTAAAATCAAATTCCATAAGTTTGTGAATTATTATTGTATATTTAAAGTACTAAAATAAAGTGTTTTTACGGTTTATTTTCGAAAGTTAATGGCTAGTTTTTAGATGCACGATGCAATTTTAATTCTTTAAAACGTTATTTGACAAAGCCGTAACTGTTGCAGGGGACTCTACATATATTATAAATACCCAGGTAATAGGCTTAATTGTAGATCTTGCCCAATTAATTTGGTCAAATGTCCAATTTTAACCATATAATTGGGTAGTTTCAACTACCCAAATCTTGGGGTAAAATGAAATTATTAACCATAAAATTGGGCAAAAGTCGCATTTGACTAAAATTTTTGGGTTAGTAAACTATACCTTACTTTTGGGTTAAATAAAAAAACCACTATTAATTTTGGGTCATTAAATAATTGACCCATTTTTTGGGTTATTAAAATGCTACCCAACCGCTTGGGTAGTTTTCCATTGACCCAAGCATGTGTAATTTTTTAACCCCATCTTGGGTTGTTTCAAGTTTACCCAAGTTTCTTGGTAGGTGCAATACTGACCCAGATTTTGGTTAAAAATTAACCCAATTTGGGTAATTTTTAACCCAACCTTTTTTAGCGTGTACAATCAGAGTCATTGGCACAATCATCGACTGAGACCAATTTTACTGAAGGCCCTGAAAATGTTTCCACACTTTCCAACTTAGATTTGCTTGCCAAAATAGCAGCTGAGATACATTCATCGTCTGGCGAAACTGTGACAGAAGTAACGAAAAATTCTATTGGCATTCAAGTTAATTTGGAGCAAACCAAGAATAAAGTGTCATAGTCAAGAACTGGACTATCTCTCACTGGCATTAGAAAAGAACTATTTGACAGTTTGTCAATTGAGGTTTTAGGAATGGAAAACAATAGTAACCCAAGTGATTTTCTAATGCCCGTTAATGACTGTATGTTATTAACGTTAGTGAAGGTGAAGTCAAATTTAACGTTCGATGCCTTAGCTTCGTAAGTTCTAACCATTCAGTTTCAACGTACTTCAAAAGAACGTTTTGTGCCCTTTCTGATGAAATTGTTAAGTATGTTATATGCAGGCTAGTAAATTTACAAAAAACAATTCTGGCAAATGACAAATTTAATGATTCAGTAGTCATCTCAAAAAGCTGATTCTCGTGGAGTCCTAAAAGGGTTAGTTTCAAAAGTTCCTCGAGGAAAGAAGTCTTCTGAATTGGACGGTTTAATTTGCCTCCCTTCTGAACTGTCCGGTAAAATTTATCTTCCTTCATCTGAATTGGACGGACCAATTTGCCTACGTTTAGATAGATTGTCATTTATTTCACAAGCTTCTGTATTTGCAGTATTATCAGAGTAGCAGTTGTCACGGTTTCCGTAGGTTTTTAATTCAAATTTACAAATTCTTTCAATCTGGATGGTAAATGTCTAGCACACATTGGTTCGTATGGAAGACTAGATATTATTCGTTCTTCAAACTTTTCTAAGCGATTAAGACTAAAGATGGGTTTCTTAACTTTCCTAACACAATCTAAATCTTTAATATTTGTAGCTTAGTAATGTGATTGCACTGTCGCTTTTATGTACATGCCACTGCTTCCGGCATCTGCTTTAACTCTCTGCCAAAATGATTGATAAGAACATACCAACTACGGAATGTTTACAGAATCCAGAGTTTCTACAAAATAAAAGATATAAAATTGAGAATTTGGTATCAATAAGAAGATAAATATTTACCCGCTTTTGCACGAACAGTGAATACTTTCAATATAGTGTTTTTCACCACGCTCTTTAAATTTTAACATCAAAGAGTGAGGGTCTCCGGTTGATTGGCTTGATTGTATGAAAAATCCTTCAATTACTGTAATACCATCCTCTTGACTAGAAAGGAGGAAATTTAAAGACCCCTTTGGGATTTCTTTAAACATCCGCTCACCTTCTTCCAACGCTCTAGGCTTCTCTCCAATATATTTGAAAATTTCAAACATTGAGAGTTCAACTGTAATATAATATAGGGAGTATTTAGATTTATTATTTCCGAAAAGATATTTATTTTAAAATTTATACCTTTTAGAGACGTCATATTCGATGTATATCAAATTTCTTTCTATTTACAGTTTACTGGTACACCACCAAGACTAACTATTCAATTAGTCTTAAATCTTTCCAACACTGTCATTTAGAACTATATAATATACTACCCAAACATTTACTAGACTTTTTAATTTAAAAATAATACCAAATTTAAATTTAATACGACGTTTAAATGGTCTAATTATACGTATTGAAACCCTATTTAAAGCCTTGCCAGCCATGCTTCTGATTTATTGTATCACCGAAGTATAGTTTGAAAGAGTGCGGATAGGTGGCGTTACTGTAGTTTTCTTTAGCGAATAGAAAGGTTTGTAAAGATGCAGTAGCGGCGCCAAGGGTGGGCTGAAGTGGACTTTAGCGCCCTGCATCTCTGAAAGTGGACATATATTTTTATAATTAAGACGAGTTTAATTAAAAAAAGATAGGAGTGTAATTTATATTTTAAGTTATATTTGAAAATTTTAAAATATGTATACGTTATAAGATTCAAACGAAACGCCGACCTTATTTCCGGTTCATTTGATTCGCTTTGCCGGAAACTCCCAAGTCAACCCGACAGTCGAGACCAACGCGGTCTCGACTGCTGGGTCCATTCTTCAGGTCTATATTCTTTGGTAAACCTTACTAAAAGCGAGAAGAATATCCCTTTTAGCTTATGATATTTCACGTGAGCGACCTTGAGAGTTTTTAGAGGTTACTCGCGAGAATATCTAGAACCCTCGTAAAATCCTATCAATTTCCCAGGTTTGTCTCTGTCTTCAATCGGTGAGCGAAATAATTCGTAATCATTTTTATAGAATGTGAATGAGAACGAAATGTATTTTCATATCACCTCAGTTATAAAACTGTATTCTTTTAAAAACTCTAATATTTAAAAAATTATTTCACTCTGAGAAAAATTATCTCGTTAAATAATCAGATACCTTCGAAATTAAATTTATCTTAAGCTTACAAAATTAGTTCATGCTTTGAAATCGAACTGTATGGATAAGACTGTAAAAAACAATCATTCCTAAGACCATTGAAAAGATTACCTCGGAAATCTTTCCCGTAACGATAAAGCGCTAGAGATCATGTTAGAAAAATTCTTCGTAAAAAAATCTTTTCCGTTTATTTTGGTAATTCGTCGCTACAGAATGAGAAGTACCTAGGTTTTGAAGTGAATTATAGTAAAAACCGTAGTTTCACCCTTCGATATCGGTTCAGGGTTCAAAAAACAAATTTTTTTATATGATAATATCAAAGTATTAGAGTCATTCAGAAATGTCCACTGATATAATTAAAACGGCCTCTGCTCATAGTTGGTTTTAGAGGTTTGTGAAGATTAAATTGTGCCGTAATAAAGTTTGATGATGTTATGTTAAACTGTTCAGTGAAAGAGTGATTGGATACCAAATGAGTGAACAACGCCCATCTATGATTAAGATTAAAGGGGTTGTTTGTTATTTTAAAGCATCAACTGCTTTCAAATATTGGAGAACTAATACGGATTTATTTCTTTCGTCGTTTGGCTGAGATTAAAGTGAAATATTAGTTGGTTGTCGTAATAGGAATCATATTTTACTGTTTTTAATGTATAAAATACAAAATAGTTTATCCTAACAGCTGATCGAACTAAATTCGCGAGAGTTAAAAGTCAGTCTTTTAGAAATATCAAGTAAGAAGCTGATCTTGAATTTAGTCAAGGATTTATATTTACTTAATAGAAAACCTGAGTTTTAAAATTAACCTGTTTAACTTTGTTTAAGCTCAAACCACTTATATTATTCGCTACAAGCCTTGTGACACCGAATAAAAATATTCGTAAGCTAACGACAATGGATACAATATAATCTAGCAATCATTTCTCGGTAATCTTAATTTCTAAAATTCCTTTTAAAGTTACAAAAGCATAATAATACGTGAAAATGTTAATATTTTAGCTAAGAGTTCATTTAATTAGAACCTTTGAACTTCTGTACGTAAAAATTTGTAAAATTTAGAACATTTTCAATCCATGGTGTGAGAATAATACAAATTAAATCTTTAAAGAAAGGATCTCATGGATATTTAAAACGTTTTCTTACTTCATAAAAAGTTTTTTATATTCATGAGATACTTTCGTTAAAGACTTCATATGCAAAAATTAGCAGTCGTCTTTCGTGCTTTTTTTCATTCAGGTGAAACTAGAAAACGAAACAACCCTTCAATTAACCAGCTTAGAAACACACGATTTCAGGATAAATAAACAAGCTATTTTACAAAGTAAAATTAAACTTTTTATTTTTAATGAAGTGGCTTAACCACAAGGTTTCCAGTTTATTTTAATCAAAAAAGGTTATTTTCTTATTAATGGAGATATCTAACCTGGCTTAAATATAATATTTCAAAAAACATTTTGTTTATAGTTATATATTTTGAATAATGCAAATATCATTAAATAGGTTATGATTGTGTATAAAACAGGTAAATGAATCCGCCTACATGTACTTCATGAAGTGTTCCTCAGGGCCAAACCATCAATTTGCGTCACATTCCATTTAACAAATTATAGGGTAATACATCTCTCACGTACTTAAAGGAAATATTTACCTCTAAAATCGGAGCTATAAAATGGTAGCGTAGTCTATTGCAGGTTATTAAAATTTATCATTTGAAAGTGGTAATCAATATTTTCAAGCTCGGTATCATTATTTTCAAGGTTGAATTGGCCTTATTCATGAAAGTAAATGTTATTTTAAGATTTTTGTTGGTTTTCTATGTAATAAATACAAGGCCAATAATACCAATTTGAAGGTATATATCTTTATCGTCCAAGTTAAGGTCGCCTTTTATTTAACAAAGTTTTATTGGTGTTTATAAGATGTGTTAAAATTATGATTGTATTACCTTTAAATTTCTGCAAACTAGTCGTGATCATTATGAAAAATATTGAAACGACCAGAAAAAATTTCGGCTTAAGTAAAGTTCCCATCGGTACCGTTATATATTGCCAATTCAACTGGAAATAACAAAAACGGATTAGAAAATTGAGAACATAAGAACGAAGAAATTTCCCATAATAGCTGATCTTCTTTTAATTGATCATTGCAGGTATGTGTCAGGCGTTTTTGAAATTGAAAATTTAGTACATTTATATGAAATAAGATAATATTTACATTACAAATTTACATTTCATTTAAATTTTTAATTTTTCTCTGTAAGAAATCGATCATATATAATGTTAAAATTAATAATTAAAGCAAGTCGGCCGTGTCAATGGCCGTGGAGGTAGTAGTCATTGACCGATTTGCACGTTTTTTAAAGTTATTTGGATTAGGAAGGTACTAGACCATGAATCAGATGGCTACAATTAAAAATTTAAAAATTTACGCAAAAGAAATTTTATTATATTGTTAAAACTCTAAATATAATAAAAATAGTAGACTTTAAAATAATTCCTAATTTCCTATTGCTTAATTGTTAATATAGTGATTCCCGCTTAACACCGTTTACATTTTGTAGAGATTACTTTCTTTTTCGGTTAAAGTTGTAGGAAAGTCCTTACCTTGGTTCTGGTATCTGATTTCAATTTCACGATATTGTGAGAAAAGTATTCGAATTTCTCTTTTTATTACCCAGCTTTTATTATTTGGCATAAAATATGAACTATTCTTTTGGTTTCCAATTAACACAATAATAATATAAATTAATAACAATAGGTAGATATGCCTAGATTTTGAACGAATTTGCTTTATTGCCGTCGTACTGTACTTGGAGACAAGGCGAAACTAGAAAAATGTACGAAGTGACACGTATGGCCATATTCATTGGCTGGTCGTCGTCACCAAGAAGCAGGCGCTATTAAATTAAAATGAGCCAGTGGCGGATACAGAAAGAATTCAAGAAGGGGGGGGGCGCTAAAAGACATCTATAATAATAATAATAATAATAATCAGCTAGGCTATAGGTGTAATAACAAATCATCAAGTCACAGCTCGCTCCTCGTACTGATTGTAAATAATATAAAATATAATATTAAATCTCAAAAACGATTCGAGAAGGTCTAAATTTAAAAACGTTATAGTGAATTATGCAAAGCGAATTTTTTACAGAAATACATGTCGATGAATATTTATCTTTGAAATATTAACAACAAGTTGTTGAAAAATAATAAATTAAACCCTTCCATAAACTACAACGTTGAACCTCTATGTGGTGGAACGGAGTAACTGGTGAAAGTGCAACCCTTCATGCCGGCCAATTATGGCTCTGCTTCTCGACGAATTACTGAAAGACACTTCTCGTGCTGCCTTCTAACACGCTATCTCCAAAATTTAATTTTTTTAACTTAACAGATTTATCTCACTCAAAAGAGAGGGGGGAAAGATACTTGTTTAGGGGTAAAAACGGATTTTTCAGGGGCAAGGCACGTGATCAATGGCGAAACTATGCTGTTCTCTATTGGCGTATTTCGGAAAAATAATAAGGAAAAATAGTCTGTTCTTAAAAAGCGCCCAAATTTCCCCAACTGATTACTTTTTCAAGATAAAGAAAATTAAGAAGATAAAGCAAAATTTACGTAAGTATATTATAGTTTAAATTTTCTGTTTGTTTTAAACTAAAAAATTAAACTGACAAATATGTTTTATCCATCGGCATGATCATCTTTCATCTGTTGTAGGCCAGTAACCCTTGGCTGGACCATAGACTTAAAATATTTCTTGAAAATGAAGACACTTTTTGCTTTTAAAGGCTGTAACAGCGACAGTCGCTATAGTGACAGGGAGCATATGAAAAATGTTTCCTTTATAACATTACCGAAACCAAACATAAGTTACAAAAGAGTCAGGTGGCGGAAATGTCTGGATAGAGAGGATTATGATATTTAACGTATGACATAATACGCTTTTGTATGTTCTTAACATTTTGTTGCAGGCTATGGACCTTCTTCCAAGTACCCAGATCCAATGATCGCCTCTATATTACTTTTTGATGAAACTGGTTTAGAATATAACCTTGACAACATCGGATACAACGATAAATATTTATTACTAAAACCAAATGAAGAAGATAGAGCTAAATAGGATGTTGTACCAGAGGTGCGTTTTTTAACATACTATAACATTGTGTGAATTCCGTACAATTCTTAATTATTGATTTATAATATAGGTTTAATGTGAGCGTGACATTGGGAACAGATTCGAAATTAGTCTATTTATATTTCTATGGTAAGGTAAATTAATAGAGACTTAAAACGGTTTTAAAATTCACAATTTATTTATTTATAAAATCCTAAAGAAATAAATTGTGAATTTCAAAACCTTTTTAAGTCTCTTTTAATTTAGGGTTTTCACAATGTGCTTCTCTTCACTCCTATGGTAAGGCTTTTAACTTTTTTCAATAATTTTAGTAGGGATTATTTTTAAATTAACGTTTCAGCATTTTGAACTTGCGACAAACACCAGAAAAATAGACGCAAAAGTGATACAAGCCAAGATATTTCCTATGAAACTAATTTTTTTCAAGCATTTATTCCTCTAGGGGAGATATTTCAACTTGGAAAGTAAAATCAAAATATCAACAGTGCGGTAATGAAAGTGAACAAGACAATGTCTGGATCCATAACTGTTGAAGTTCTTAACCGAATTCTGGAGTATTTGACAACGTTTAATATTAATAACCACACTTTTCCAGTAAGAACTCGCTGTACAAACCTCTTCAAAATCTGGATTCGAGAAAAATTTTACAAGGGTGCCAAGATAACAATAGTATAAACTACGTTAAAAACGGTGCATCAAAAATGTGAACTATTTTTGGTATATAAAAGCAATTCGTAGTAAAAATTGCCCATTATTTTTGTCAACATAGAAAAGAATTTGCTTTAAAAATTGCAAGCCTCTTAAATAAATTTAAGGAGAAAAACACACATGTGCATTATAAGTGTAGAAATCGATTTGCCACTGAAGAGAGAAACCTATACTTTATCATCGGTGTTCCTCCCTTATTGAAAACAGCGAGAAACTGCTACTTAAATAGAACAGATGATTGTAAAATACGAAGACTTCAAAAGAAATACTTTGGAAAGACATATTTAGTATATTCCAACTTAAAACGAATTTACCTGGAAATTTTAGAAAATTGCATAAACTGATCCATGATCATGTTAGGCTCAATGAAAGTTAGTTATGCGGCTAATGTTACGAGTCTTTCAGTGGTCAATGCCCCCCAAGAACATTATGAAGGAGAAGTTCAAGAAACCGTGAAATTTATCAGAATGATAGATGATTGGTTTGATTGCTTAAATACTAGAAGCTTCGGAGAAACCGCTCGAACTCGAAACAACAATCTTAAGCCTTTCGAATCACGTGATGATACTCGTTTGAAGGTAAATAAAGAAACATAAGTTCAGTTTTCTCAGATTGTTTAATATTTTGAAATGGTTTTAATGGCTCAAAGAAGATTTTCTCGTTTATCTGGAAGAATGGAGGAAAAAATTTCTACTTAGCCAGAAAACAATGGCAGGACTAAAACAAACGAGTAAGTTTTCATTATTTGATAAAGTATTTGATGGAAAACTTAATTTTTTTAAATTTTATTTTAGCTTTGTGTATGGTAGATATAATACCATTTATATTGTCCAAAGGTGCCACGTTCCTTCTAAAGAGTCATTTCAATCAGGACCCAAACTATTTCAAGTATCGAAAGTTATTGGAAACTTAAACAGTGTTAGAGGTGTGACGGAAAATAAGTTGGCAAGCCAAAATATACCTCTCCTCGGAAGAATTGTCCCTAATGGTATTAATTTCTCGAGACGATCCTTAAAGATATCTCCGCAATTCAGAGTTATTTACTAAAAACGTAATCCAGGTTCAATCCCGCCCGGTATAAAATTTTAATTTTAATTAAAATAATTGAGACGAAACAACCGAGTTTAATTTATTCAGAAAAATATAAATTAAGTAGTTACAACAGCGAGTTAGACGTACTAAAACAATACACAATTGAATTTAACCCTATTTACAGAACAAGTTTATCAGTTAAATATAATACGAAGCAAATTTTAATGAAAGAAATATCTACAGAGGGTATTTGTATTTTTCTCGCTTACGAAATACTTGCCGCATCTTTAACGCTCATTTTATTTCAACACTCGCCCTTGATGAAGATACCGTAGAATAGCTATATTCGACATCTGGTAGTGGACAACTGGTTGACTTCCTGTTGACGTTGTGACACATACCGCATGAAAAAGACCAATACCGTCCAATTTCCAATATCATATAATGACTCGCACACCCAGGAAAACAATGACTGCATTAGGAATCGTAGATGTCCAAATATCCACACCAATAAATAATTTATTAACAATAAGCGAAAAACTTACCGTTCAAAAAGCACAGATAGCAACTTGACTAAACGACAGCTCGTATATCAATAAATGTCCGCAGACGGAATAATTTGGGGCTCTTTATAAATAAAAACAAACGAACCCAATTGATGAACTGCATTAAACATCTTAATCAGTCGAGAAAACGTTTAAATTAAATTAAGAAAAAATGTCGACCCAGTTGAAAACCAGACGAACATAAGTGTAAGAGCACGATGTATACAACTCGATATTTTCTTCATAAATGATCTATTACGCTTCAAAACGTATACGCTAAACACACAATAGATAGAATTATACGACAGAAAAAACGAAATAAATTACAAAAAATAACGGGTTCTACATTTTAACCATCTTATCTGCTGACTGCGCTAAAACAAGATTTGAAAGACTTTAAAAACTATTATTATACTCTTCCGCTTAAGTTGAGCTTATAATTTTCTTTGAACCGTTACATATATCGGAGGTTCTGTGGTAGAACACTCGCCTGTCATTCAGGATGGCTCGGGTTCGAATCCCGCCCGATGCGATCACAAATTGATACTATGACGAATACCGTTAACAATTGGTGAAAACCGTGCCATTTGGACGTTGAGAAGTTTATCGTAGCCCTCAGCACTCGGTCCGTCCCAAAAGTCATTAAGAAGAAGTTAGAGAGAAAACACCCATACATACTAAACGCATGCATAACAAACTCATCACCCACAACCGCCATAACACCAACTCAACATTCCCTCACTACACCTAAAAATTACAAAAAATAAACTCTCCAATAAAACTGAGTTGAAACCGTCGCGACGGTGAGCGTTAACGAAAAAAAAACAACCACCCCCAACCAAATCGGAAAATCATCCGTTAACGCTCACCGTCACACGGTGGTTTTGCCTCCCTTTAAACTGCAAACACGGTTTTTGATTTTGTCCCGGTAACGCGTTCGCAGCACACAGACACACAGACAGACACGGTGATTATAAAACCCCTCCTATAGGACATAGTTCCCTCGGAGAGGTGAAAATAAAATTAGAGGTGCTAATTTAGAATAATTTTTCTGTTTTCTTTGTCCAATTTTGGCATTGCTGTTTGACTTCTTTTTTTTATTCTAAAACATTTTGCCTTTTCTGTATGATATTTTATCAACTTTTGGTTCTCCATTGCCCTCAGTATTAAGTAACGTGGTTACAGCTAATTTAAGAAGACCTTTTCCGTGAATAGTAGAAATTTCAGATTGATCAACAAAGCATCTCCAAGACTCTAATCTCTTCATTTCCCATAACCTGGGCTTCAGCTTTTCTTGGTGTTTTAAACATTTCCCATCATAGAATGGAGCAACTAGATTCAAGACTGAATTAAAAAACTCTTGGGCCTCATTAGTTGGATAAATTAGGCCACCTTTAGGTTGCACTTTTTCCCGTTTGAATTTGATGATTGTGTTGCGTCAGTGACGAGTAACTGCACTAGCTTAGCACCATGAGTTGTATGATCATGAAGGCGTTTAAATACATAATGAACGACTTCAGGTGGCTCTTGATCCTTTTTAACAAGGTTTTCACTGGCCTCGGTTTTGAAATAGCTGTAAGTTAGGAAGCTATCAAACATTGTGTCCAAAATTAGTCCAACACACCAAAACATTCCCAACCCTATATTATTATTATTGTTTAATTTTAAAATAAGTTATATATTCATATTTGGCTGAAATGTAATGCTTACTTTCAGTGGCGTAGCCAGGATTTTGTTTCGGGGGTGGACACACCATTGAAAAAAAGTGAAAAAAAATAAAATATTTGTATGTACGACCATACGTTTCGGGGGGCATTAGCCCCCCTGGCTACGCCACTGCATACTTTCTCTTCTTCAACATCTTTTATCAGCTTGTTTATAGTTTCATCATTTTGACGAATATCCCTTAAGCGCTTATAAAAACCTCGTGTGTCGCTTATTAAAAACTTCGAGTCTCTGCGAAAAACTGCTCAGGAAAATTGTGTTAAATGTCAGATAAAAAGGGGTGACAAAGTTGAATTTCCAGACTGACCCTTAGAGGCGACGATCGAGCGCTTCCAAGTACCGGGCGAAAAGGACCCGACACATTTCCCATCCTTATCCATGTCCTCGAAACATCATTGAACGGTAATCTGTTAAGCAGTAAATAGATCGCAGATGGTATACTAAGACCATTTCTCGGTTCTATCTGTCATAAGCCTTAATTATGTCCAAGAGAGCGACCAACAGTGACCTCTTTTGAATACGAGCTATTTCTATCAATTGCGAAAGTGTGAATACCGGGTGTTTTAAATGGATCGATACAAGCATTTTCGCAAAAACTTTGTATTCTAGAAGTACTAAATTTTCCGGAAGTTATTTAATACAATAATTTTAATTTTCACGAAAATCGGGGCATTTTTCATAGTTTTGGAAAAAATAATATTTATCTGGTAAGTTGCAGACCAAAAGTTTCAAAGATAAAGTGAAAGAACAGACCCTGCAAGATAATAATCAACTTGGTTTGGTTAAAATCCGCCTATTTTTCATTGAAATATGAGGTCATGAAAAAATCAGTTGGTCGTAGGAGGCAATAGATTTTTATCCCATTTATTTTAATCAAAAATTGGCAAACAGTTTTCTATGTTGAAATTAACCACTTGGAATTTCCAAAAGCAAAATTAGTTTACAAATGTGCTTCAATTATTACTAGCTCATTTTGAAGTAAGGCCAATGATGTTCATTAAGGCGAGCCGGTAGATATAATTAACAAATAAGTCTTTCTTCTACCAAACCAGGGGTACGTCAAGTTATTAAGAATTCTTGCCAGAAATGCAAGATTTCTTGCGATCTTGCTAACTTGACGATTTTCAAAACCGGAAAAAAGAACTTTTTATCTCACAAATCTTGAGAGATTCCCAAGATCGATTTCGAGGTAGTTTTTAAGAAGATCCAAGATGGCGTCGAATGTCAATGAATTATTTGGCGTAGCTCTAAAAGATGATATTACGGGAATAAATTATAATTTTGAGGTTTCCGCCGAAGAATTCCAACGACTTATAAATGGTAAATATAATGGTAATTGTTTTTGTCGTTTTTTTAAAATTAAAGCAATGTTTCGAACTATTATTTCCAAAAAGGCTTAAAGTTGTATTACTTATTTTACAAATCCAGCTTATCGAAGAAAATTGATAGACAACTTGACACTTTTTTTAAATTCTTTTAACTAAGAAATTGTCTTGCAAGAACAAAATCTTACGGTAAGATTTAGATCTCGATAACTTGACGCGCCCCAGCCCTCACATTGACGTGAGACTGCTGCTGATGTTGATGAGGGTATCCCCAGTGAGAATACTCGTTGCACAACATGTGATTGTTCTGGTAGTTGATAAAGTACACTCATCGGACATTAGCAAAAAACACTGGCAGAGTTCGTATCGGCGCTGAATGTAGTGCTTTATGGAGTTTCGCTCGGTAAGGATGATTATGGTCATTGCTCGCCACTCTAATGCTCAATCGGGGATATGCAGAGAAGTACGCAAAGAAAAAGTCTTCAAAGTTGAAGTGGTTTTATGTTGCCGAAAAAATGACTCGGAGAACGGTTATTCGACTAGGGCTACAGTTTTAAAAACGATTCCCAGTGTCGATATTGCTTGGCACTCGGGCTTTTGTTTTTAATTTATCGTGTGCTCAAGGATCAACTTGCAAATTTTTATTTTCAACAATCACCCTGTTTTTTGACGCTTTCGACGAATTTTTGTTTCATTCAGAGCTGAAGGTAGCTGGCTGATCTCTATCTGTGACTTTAGCAGATGTGGGAAAAAATTAAAATGTGTTCTCCTGCTAAAACTTGACGTGCTTGTGTGATAAACATGATCTCCAACTATGGACAGAAACCGTTAGAATGCCGTTGGGATGTCATGCCCGTTTGTACGAGATAGGGGAAACACTTATCAGCCGTAAAAACGTGAGGTCAACCGCTAATCTCCTGGTAAACGACAAGGTGAACTAACAACACAACTGCTAGCATAGTGTAAGGTATAACTACAGCGTCAAGTAACTTTCAAATGCGCTATCAAACAGTCTAGTTTTCAGCGGGTTTAATTACAATTTCCGAGAGAAAAGCTCACGGCGATGTTCAGCAATCCGTCCTCAACCAGTTAATATAGGTCAGCCAAACGTATAGGGGCCTCAGGTGAAGATGCGAGTGGTCAGGCTAGTGAGGGGGTAGGGTTAGTTCTGTACCCACCCCCTTTGCCGGTAAGTAACCCAACACCGGCAACGATATCTGGGTATGAAGGTGATACAGAATAAACTGCATCACTGTAAGGTAGCCTCGTCAGTCCTATGCCAAAGGTTTTCTGTGGAGGGACTTTAATGTGGCCTTCATACAGGAGCCTTGGATTCATTATGGAAGAATCCTTGGTCTCAAAAATGCAGGTATTGTATACTCTGACTACAAGTCTGCTTAACCTGAGGCATTTATTTCGTTAGGAAGGGGTATTCACGTACTTTGTCTTTCATAATACCAATTTAGGGACAATTAAACCAGAAGGTTTCACCTCGTCAGCTGATGGAGACGATGAATTAACGCTGGCTTTAGGTTGTTATCCGTATGATGCCTTGTCCCCTCCGTCCCAGGAGGTTGTCAATCTGCTAAACCACTGTGAAAGTCAAGACGACAAGCTTGTCATTGAATGTGATGCCAATGCTCCGCATGTTGCATGTAGCAGCAGTGACTTCAACCAACGTGTCGATGACGTAATGAAATATTTGGAAAGTACAAAACTTCATATTCTTAACAAACATAAAATACCATTTTTTGTTACAAGTAACAGGAGTACGGTTATTGAATTAACTTTGTGCACTGAAAATGGTTTACCCGCGGTGACACAATGACATGTGTATAACGAACCATTACTTTAAGATCGCAGATTTAGCGCTCAATAAGAAATTTGGTAAATTTTTAAGACAAAGTAATGCATCTTTTCAAAGAAGAAATAGTAAATTTAATAAAATACTAACATTTTATAAATTTCTATTCATCATTTAAACCAACGATGAATTTTCGGCTTAACGAAATATTCAGCAGCTTGGTTAATTTCAAACTCCATGGTAAAGTTATTAGCAGTGGCATAGGAACGTTTGAGAAGCTTGGTGTGGGGAGAGCTTGGTGTGAGGAGAGCTGTCTGAGGGGGATGTCCCCTGGCCATTCGGGAGGAAACTAATCCAAATAGACGACGAGATTTAGTTTTTTTGTATTTGATTAACTTTAATTAATAATAATCAGAAAATAGAAGAGATTTTGTAAGGCTTTTCTACTACTAAAATAGGCCCATAGGTGATCGAATCGAACTACAAAATAAAAACCAAACAATTCCGCTAACAAATAAAATACTACTATATTAATTTACATGACCCCCAAAATAACTACATGCAGCATGCACTCAACCAATGCCAGACTACTAAAAATACGTGGTCTACTATATACACTAATTGCGCCGTATAAAAGGTACTCATCACTATTCTTGATTATCGTTGGTCTCGAGACTTGAAAATAAATGAAAAATGTAGATGCGAGGAGAGAGATCGTAGAGTTGAAGGCTTGAGACGTTGGAGATACGATGAGGCTACTACTATCGTCTACGAGGTGTCATTGTGGTGATGGACAGAGGAAAACCAGGGTCCGGCGATAACTGCTCAATTGGCTGGAGACATTCATAGATTGCGACCAGCGCGAAAACTATGTTCCTTTTATTAAGGTCATCTGGAGCGGTGTGCCTAAGATCATCCTTTCCTTTCGTTCCGGAGATACGGTTCCTCTTTTCTTCTCGTTGCCCAAACCGAAGTTGTAGAAAATGAGCTCCGCAGGACGGAAAAATAAGAAATTTTTGCCTCAATCCATTTTTCTGACTTGTCATCTCCGATTGTTCCATTCGCATTGGTCGCGACTTCAATGGTACCGTACATCCTCAGAAAAACATTGATAATTATCCGTTACCACAATCAGAAAATATATTCGCCCAACTGGCAGGTTGCAATAATTTTTCAGAAATGAATCTCAGGGAAGCCTTTATAATCACGTCTCACCTCAATGTGGTTCGCTCGAAAGGTTCTTCTAATATCGCAAAAACGTGATAATATAATTTAAATTATAACTGAAACCCTAATTTGAGAATGTAGTTAACTTTTATATTAAACAAATTTAAAATTTAAAAATTCAAGTTTTCAACTAATTTTAGCACATTTTACAAAATAAGACTACTACTGCAGTCCTAAGAAAAACGTCACGGCCTTTGCACTTATCATGAATTCATTGCCCACGATTCACCTTCTTCCGCGGATCCTATCGCCATTTGCGTTATCAGTATTGAGATTCTCAAAAAAAAAAACAAATATTATCGCAAAACAAACTAGAAATGACCTTAAATATTCAAACCCTTAAAAATCTCAAAATGAAATAAATTGTAAAAAAAACCTTTGAACTGTAAAAATCACATATCAATGACGAGTAAGACCAAAAATAGCGGGGGGCTTTTAAAATGTATGGAAAATATACTTTAAACTATACAAGCCATTTCTACTAGTATCAGAGTTATTGTTGGTCTTGTTATCTCAAGATAATCTTAGCATAAGTTTTTCCTTTGGAACTATCTTGTATTTTTATTTGAAATCTGGCTATAAGGTCATTCACTAAATTTAAAATTTGGGCCCAGGGCAGAGACGTTGTTCAGAACCCCAAAATAGCGATTCCTCGCTAAATTAAGAGAAAGGGGGCGTGGTTTTGGAAATGGGCATCTTCGCGCCAAATCGGTGTGCTGAGACATCTCAACCGGAAAAATAACAATAAAAGCGTTATGTTTATTTTCACTAGCCGCTGAAAAGCTCGCAATTAAATATCGCCAAGAGCTCGGGAAATAATTCTACAAGTTAACGCTTTTTACCTACTTTAACTTACCTGCTAACATTATAGGTAATAATAAATTGTAATAGGGAATCTTTTACATTACTTTTGTTCTTATAAATAATCTTTAGCTGTTGTATACAGTGGGTTATGAAATTGGTTCAGTGTATGAAAGATCGTTGGTAGAGCTACTATATCTATCAACCAGTACTTACACCGATTCCTCACAGTTTCCCAGAAAAAACCATCCCTCAGTTAGACTAGGAACTGCGATGAAAGATATATTTGAGTATTCAATCTATTTGTCGTGGATCGAGTGTTTACAAAGCCATTTTTACTAAAATTGGTTGTCAATTTTTACACACTTGTATCATATTCTAAAACTTCTACCTTGACTAGGCTGTATAAATGCCCCAGCCTTCGGAAAATGACGAGCAAGGTACATCAAATAGTTGATGTTATAACAGGACCATTGATTTTCTTTATCAAGATCAGATGATTAGCTAAAAAATACTTTTAGAAAATCTAATTATTTTTGTCCTTTCCAAATTTATTTGTTGAATTATTTGATCCCTTGATAAATGTAAATTGTTATCAGCAAAATTCTCAAATAAATGTTTTCTCCAAAAACAAAATGATACGGCACATTTTCTTACGAAGAAATATTTTCAGATGTTGGCTTCTGATAGTAATTCACCTTATTTTCTGCCTTAAGTGACTGTATTAAAAAAAATGAACTACAAAAATGTTACATCTAATACAAATAGCATGGCCTTCACTGTCGCAAACGGGAAAAAACGCGACCAGACAATAACCACGTGACAGCATTTCGCTTCTAAAATTGAGCTCTCCCATTGGTCCATGACTTGTGGATAAAATTTCGACAAATTAACAGCTAGAACGTCTCTGCACGGCGATTGCGATAGCGAGGATTGCAAAATAGACAGCTCGGTTAATCTGAATCACAAAATTGCAATCCTGTTAAAATTAACAAGAATCGAAAAATGTCTCTGCACCGTGTGGTAAACCTGCTACATTTTGGTGCTCAAGCGAAATTTAACTTATGCAATTGAATTTCGTATATTGGAAGTTCTAAATAGGCTTAAGCTTAGAGTTTTATGGATTTTTATCATTTAAAGCCCGCGTATAAAAATATGTGTGGTTCTAAATTTACTGCAACTCAATAAGAAAAATATTTAGTTGCTGCAAAAATTATAACGATATCGTCTGGGTTTCCTAACGGCTTGTTCCGATTATCCGCATATTCATTAGCTCTCGATAAAAATTGTTGTTTAGTTCTTTAGGTTGCACAAGAGGCAGAGCTGTCAGTAGTCGAACCAATTGCTTTTTTTAAATAGAAACAGCTACATTGTCATACTACTGTCTAAATCCAAAGTCGAACATTTTACTTAACACGGCTTTGTAGTTTGAAATAATGAGCCATCTTTTGAAGCCTTTGGGAACTTCGTAGATATTGCGTTTAGTATGAAAATTGTTACACCCAACTTAAAATTCAGCAATAATCCCTTTTTCAGTTAAAGGGAACAATATAACGTAAATACTTGACTTTGTAGCTGGACATTGTGTGATGAATTATAGAAACTTAACGCCCGAAACTCGGTGGATCGAAATGGTTGACAGATAAGCTTCCGAACATACTTGAATTTTGAATCGGAGATAAATGTATGAGAGTCGCATTTCGTCCGTTCCAAAACCATTCTTAAGTTGTCTTCCATTGTCTAAAATAACAGAGTTTCTTGTATCAATATTTTTACGCCAATCATCAATGCATTCCATTTTTTTTAGGAAAAACAACATGGGAAACTATGGGTTTCTCGAGAAAATAGCTAATTTTAAACGATTAAAAGTAACTGCAACTGCTTCACAAACTGAAGTAATTTGTTCGACTCCTGGTTGCCAATAAAGTTAGTTGTTCCATTTGTGTAAAGCTAAAGCATGGTATTTCATCACTCGTTATGATATCTGAGGCTGGACTTTCACTGTGGAATAAGAATGAATAAAAAAGCGATCTCGATACAATGGACTACATGTTCTTCACTCAGCATGGTTAGCTTAGGCCTTAAAACAATAAGATACAAACTATGGTCCTTTTGCTAATCTTTATCTTTAGTTTTTTCTTAACTTTCAACATTTGAAAATCAGGAAATAACGTGCTCTCGTGTCTATTATATCTTATTGCAGAAAAATTATAAATTAGATATGTTTCCGTAACACTTAAAAAAGTTTTTCTTTCTTTTTAGCAGTAATGTTAAAATGTAATTTAGAAATCGATAAAAAAGCACTTCTCAAATTATACCAAGTCTTACAAAGTTATTTCCATAAATGAAAATTGCTCTTTAAATGAATTATTAAACACTAATGATAATAAAAAAATACTCAGGGTTAATTTATTAAAATGTATTTAAAAATGTTTATTGCTATAACATATTTTACTAAATTAATCTTTCAAACATTTTAACAACAATGTCAGGCACATATACAGGGTGTCTTAATTTGATCGGCCCAGGCGTTTTTCTCAAAACCTATAGTTGCTAGAAATGTGAAATTATCAGGATATACTCTTTCGGGGAGGACCCTTTTCCTTTGGAATTTTCAGAAACATCGTGGAATTTTTCACCGTTTTGAAATTTTTTTTTAAACGATAAGTGGTAGACGAAAATTTTCAATCAACAAGTTGTAGAGCGTACTCGAAAACCTTTAATAAAATTGGTTTGGTCAATAACGGACAATTTTTCATTGAAATAATACGTCATGAAAAAAACAAGTTGGTACTACCCAAAAAGGTTTCAGTCTCATGAAAAACAAAGTTAGAGTAACCTATCTAATTTGAAATGATCGTATGTTTGAAAAGATAAAAAGGGGACTGTTTTTTAAGCCAAATTATTTTAAATAATTTTTAGTGAAAATACAATTTACATAGTAGAATTCCAGAATTCATGCGTCTTATTTTGGGCAAGAATGTTGCAAAAAGGCCACGAAACCGTCTTATTTATGCCAATTGAATTTCCCACGTGTTTTTTATTTTGCACTACTCTGTTGCTTAAAGTGTGGCTCCACATTAGTCTTTAAATAATTATCTGAACGTACTTCAGTTAAATAAAAAGATGCCTTGTTATAACTACGAACAGCGGTCCAGGATAGTCGAATTATACTACGGAGATGGTCAAAGAAATGTACGTGAAGTGCGTCGATTATTTCAAATGTTGTATCCTGACAGTGTGTCAGAATTTATAGCCCGGTGTACCTAGTAACAGAGACCATACCACCGGAGGCCTATCATCATAGTGCCCTACGCCAGCGTCCACCTAGCCCGGACAGGTGACAAATCCAGCATGGGGATTAGTTCCCTACTACTGAGGGTCGCACCTTTGACGCAAACCACTCAACCCAGCAGAAGGTGCAGCAATGGATGGACCAATCCCCACTTCACACAGAGCAGTGGAATTAAAAATGGATGCTGTAGCAACTCCAGCCGACACCCTACCTACGCAGGTAAGGATTCAAACCCTTTGTAGAGAGCTCCTAAAGGGGAACGACGGGCACACAGCAGTCCAAGTAACCCGGCACAGCCGGCACCGGAGATCCCGGTGTTGTCCCAAAAGGCCGGGAAACAGGACCACCGTGCCCGCATATCAAGACCCGCTACCCCACAGCAGGCTACCTAATCCGCCGAGGCGGACAGTTTGCACGGACCCTCTACGTTAGCCTGAGACGAAGTCGGAGGTGGAGATAGGACCATTTGATCGAAGCTAACATCTCCCAATGCGCCACCGCCCGTATGGGTTACAAGAGCGGGACCCCGACTCCCCGGGAAAGCCACCAGTTATTGCCCACTTCAACCTATTTAGGGCCGTTGTATCCTGACAGTCGTCCAAATTACCACATTGTTCTCCGTGCTGTCCGTGACTTGGAAAACGAAAGCAACATGAATCACAGATTACGTGAACCTGGCCATGACAACATCAACATGGAAGACACAGTCATCGCCTACTTTGTCACCTACTCTCGAGCAAGCATAAGAATGGCCTGCTCTGATTTGGACTTGTCAAAGAACTGCGTTTGGAGTGTCATTAACCGTCCTAACTATCACCCATTTCGTGCCACGCTCCACCAAGCACTTTACAATGGTGATCAGCGACTTCGGCTGGATTTCTGTAACTTGTTTTGTACTATGGCCGACGGAAACGAACATTTCCTCCGTTTGATTCTTGTGCCCGACGAGTGCTCCTTTGGGAGAGACGGCCCGTTTAACAGCCAAAATAACCACATCTGGAGTTATGAAAATCCGCACTGGGGATTTCCTCACCACAATCAGGTACAATTCCGTTTAAACGTCTGGGCTGGTCTTCTGGGAGATCGCGTTATTTGGCCCATTTTTTCTTCCGCGTCAACTCAATGGGCAGAACTACCTGGCCTCTCTACGAAATGAAGTCGCAGATGAGTTGGAAGATGTGCCATTAGTCGATGTCCCACGCCATTGGTTTCAGCATAACGGTGCACCTGCCGTCACATGGTTTGCGCCTCATGGTGCAATCTGACCTTCTGGGTGGATCTTCTATTTTTTCCTGACGCCGGATGGTCTTCCAGGGGGAAGGTAACACTAAGGTTGGAACATGAATGGATTCGCTTAATTATGGTTTTAAATAAACTTTTCAGATTTTTAGGGGTTTTTTCATTTAATTTTAATATTTAGAATTTTAAATTATATCCGTTTTCCGGGATTTTTCTGGGGCTTTTCAACCATACCACGCATGACATACCAAATATAGAAGGGGTTAATAGGGTGTATTAAAGGATTAATTGGGGATTTTTGATTATATTTGATGTATAGGAAATTACCCAATATATGATTATGGGATACACAAACGAAAAACAATCTTAATTCTATATTAACAATCATAAATGGGATACACAAACTTCACATTAAAAAACGAAACAATATTGATGACTATGATCTTATATGTTTATTTTAACTAAGGGTTTTAAATGGTTTATTTTATTTACTGGATTTATATTTACATATTTATATAGGCTTAGTTTTTAACTAGTTTTACTTTTTAATTTTTATTGTCGGCTTACTAATTTTTATTCACTTATGTTGTTAGGAGAAATCGATTTTCGTTTATTTTTTTCTCGCCATATGGCGCCACAGGGGTAACAGGTATTACATAATTATTTCAAGATTACTCCGGATTCAGATATTTTTTTAAATACATACGTATTTCTCCAAAATTATTTGTGAAATATCTAAAACTATTCTAAATCACAAAACCTTGATAGCCCAAAATAAATTATTATTGTACCCATTATAGTGATTTCGACGTTCTTCTACTGAACTCTTCAACCAACTTTGTTTGAAAAGTAAATGATACATCAATATTTAGTCTGCATTGATTTTTATTTTTATTATTAATTATTTCTAGCTATTTTGCATTCGGTACCAATTTATTATTCTTTTTTACAAGGACTTGTCTTTAATGAAGTGTAATGCCAGTGTAACAAACCGTTTCTCCTTATTCATTGTCCAGGAAAAATTTGACGTCTCTGTGGTAATGACGAGGGGCACCGTCTTGTTGAAAACAGTCTGGAACGTTGTGCTAATGGCAGTTCGTCAAGTTGATCTGCCAGTTCGTTTCGCAAGAAATCTAAACAATTCTGGCCATTCAGATTTTGAAGGGAAAATACGGGACCAATTAGACCACTCCAAACGTTTAAGCGCCCAAATTGAAATGAAACAAAATGAAACCAAAACTGACATAAGATTAATTAAGGAAATTAAGTAATTACAAATTTAACATTTTTCTCGAAAGGGGCCAACCTTTCTTTTTCATCCTTTCTTCAAAAAAATACCGTGCCGATGGTCAAATCGCCTAACGTCTGAGTTTCTCGAGAAAAATGTTTTACCTTTCGTGCGGGTGACGAATTTACGATTTTGTTTTGAAAGTGTATTCTTTGGTTTTGGGGGAATATTTTTACTTGTCAGGGGATTTAACTTTTTATATAAATTATTAGTGTATTTTGGTGGGTTAGTAATTGGGGTAACTGCTAAGCCAACTGCCAAGACATGATGAATATTGAATAATCCATAAAGCCATCTTCCGAATAACTTTTACAATTTCTTAGTATCAGTTGTAAATCACAAATAATTGTAGAACTGTATTGTAACTAGTTGTAATTTTTGGATTGGGTAGTATAAACTCCACCCATGGTCAGCGATTGGGTCACCTACACGTGACCCAAGATTCCCGGATGAACCTTGACATAAAAACAAGGGAACTCTGAGGAAAATAGTATCATTATTATTATTTTTACTTTTCTATCAATCAGGAATCTCAACTTAATCCTGAAGCTCAACTTACAGTGTTCCGTAAAATTAAAACCCTAGTATGGGGCTTCGACCTTAGGGTCAAATAAGCGTTTAAAAGAGTTCGTAGTTGAACTACGGAGATGGTCAAAGAAATGTACGTGAAGTGCGTCGATTATTTCAAATGTTGTATCCTGACAGTGTGTCAGAATTTATAGCCCGGTGTACCTAGTAACAGAGACCATACCACCGGAGGCCTATCATCATAGTGCCCTACGCCAGCGTCCACCTAGCCCGGACAGGTGACAAATCCAGCATGGGGATTAGTTCCCTACTACTGAGGGTCGCACCTTTGACGCAAACCACTCAACCCAGCAGAAGGTGCAGCAATGGATGGACCAATCCCCACTTCACACAGAGCAGTGGAATTAAAAATGGATGCTGTAGCAACTCCAGCCGACACCCTACCTACGCAGGTAAGGATTCAAACCCTTTGTAGAGAGCTCCTAAAGGGGAACGACGGGCACACAGCAGTCCAAGTAACCCGGCACAGCCGGCACCGGAGATCCCGGTGTTGTCCCAAAAGGCCGGGAAACAGGACCACCGTGCCCGCATATCAAGACCCGCTACCCCACAGCAGGCTACCTAATCCGCCGAGGCGGACAGTTTGCACGGACCCTCTACGTTAGCCTGAGACGAAGTCGGAGGTGGAGATAGGACCATTTGATCGAAGCTAACATCTCCCAATGCGCCACCGCCCGTATGGGTTACAAGAGCGGGACCCCGACTCCCCGGGAAAGCCACCAGTTATTGCCCACTTCAACCTATTTAGGGCCGTTGTATCCTGACAGTCGTCCAAATTACCACATTGTTCTCCGTGCTGTCCGTGACTTGGAAAACGAAAGCAACATGAATCACAGATTACGTGAACCTGGCCATGACAACATCAACATGGAAGACACAGTCATCGCCTACTTTGTCACCTACTCTCGAGCAAGCATAAGAATGGCCTGCTCTGATTTGGACTTGTCAAAGAACTGCGTTTGGAGTGTCATTAACCGTCCTAACTATCACCCATTTCGTGCCACGCTCCACCAAGCACTTTACAATGGTGATCAGCGACTTCGGCTGGATTTCTGTAACTTGTTTTGTACTATGGCCGACGGAAACGAAGATTTCCTCCGTTTGATTCTTGTGCCCGACGAGTGCTCCTTTGGGAGAGACGGCCCGTTTAACAGCCAAAATAACCACATCTGGAGTTATGAAAATCCGCACTGGGGATTTCCTCACCACAATCAGGTACAATTCCGTTTAAACGTCTGGGCTGGTCTTCTGGGAGATCGCGTTATTTGGCCCATTTTTTCTTCCGCGTCAACTCAATGGGCAGAACTACCTGGCCTTTCTACGAAATGAAGTCGCAGATGAGTTGGAAGATGTGCCATTAGTCGATGTCCCACGCCATTGGTTTCAGCATAACGGTGCACCTGCCGTCACATGGTTTGCGCCTCATGGTGCAATCTGACCTTCTGGGTGGATCTTCTATTTTTTCCTGACGCCGGATGGTCTTCCAGGGGGAAGGTAACACTAAGGTTGGAACATGAATGGATTCGCTTAATTATGGTTTTAAATAAACTTTTCAGATTTTTAGGGGTTTTTTCATTTAATTTTAATATTTAGAATTTTAAATTATATCCGTTTTCCGGGATTTTTCTGGGGCTTTTCAACCATACCACGCATGACATACCAAATATAGAAGGGGTTAATAGGGTGTATTAAAGGATTAATTGGGGATTTTTGATTATATTTGATGTATAGGAAATTACCCAATATATGATTATGGGATACACAAACGAAAAACAATCTTAATTCTATATTAACAATCATAAATGGGATACACAAACTTCACATTAAAAAACGAAACAATATTGATGACTATGATCTTATATGTTTATTTTAACTAAGGGTTTTAAATGGTTTATTTTATTTACTGGATTTATATTTACATATTTATATAGGCTTAGTTTTTAACTAGTTTTACTTTTTAATTTTTATTGTCGGCTTACTAATTTTTATTCACTTATGTTGTTAGGAGAAATCGATTTTCGTTTATTTTTTTCTCGCCATATGGCGCCACAGGGGTAACAGGTATTACATAATTATTTCAAGATTACTCCGGATTCAGATATTTTTTTAAATACATACGTATTTCTCCAAAATTATTTGTGAAATATCTAAAACTATTCTAAATCACAAAACCTTGATAGCCCAAAATAAATTATTATTGTACCCATTATAGTGATTTCGACGTTCTTCTACTGAACTCTTCAACCAACTTTGTTTGAAAAGTAAATGATACATCAATATTTAGTCTGCATTGATTTTTATTTTTATTATTAATTATTTCTAGCTATTTTGCATTCGGTACCAATTTATTATTCTTTTTTACAAGGACTTGTCTTTAATGAAGTGTAATGCCAGTGTAACAAACCGTTTCTCCTTATTCATTGTCCAGGAAAAATTTGACGTCTCTGTGGTAATGACGAGGGGCACCGTCTTGTTGAAAACAGTCTCGAACGTTGTGCTAATGGCAGTTCGTCAAGTTGATCTGCCAGTTCGTTTCGCAAGAAATCTAAACAATTCTGGCCATTCAGATTTTGAAGGGAAAATACGGGACCAATTAGACCACTCCAAACGTTTAAGCGCCCAAATTGAAATGAAACAAAATGAAACCAAAACTGACATAAGATTAATTAAGGAAATTAAGTAATTACAAATTTAACATTTTTCTCGAAAGGGGCCAACCTTTCTTTTTCATCCTTTCTTCAAAAAAATACCGTGCCGATGGTCAAATCGCCTAACGTCTGAGTTTCTCGAGAAAAATGTTTTACCTTTCGTGCGGGTGACGAATTTACGATTTTGTTTTGAAAGTGTATTCTTTGGTTTTGGGGGCATATTTTTACTTGTCAGGGGATTTAACTTTTTATATAAATTATTAGTGTATTTTGGTGGGTTAGTAATTGGGGTAACTGCTAAGCCAACTGCCAAGACATGATGAATATTGAATAATCCATAAAGCCATCTTCCGAATAACTTTTACAATTTCTTAGTATCAGTTGTAAATCACAAATAATTGTAGAACTGTATTGTAACTAGTTGTAATTTTTGGATTGGGTAGTATAAACTCCACCCATGGTCAGCGATTGGTTCACCTACACGTGACCCAAGATTCCCGGATGAACCTTGACATAAAAACAAGGGAACTCTGAGGAAAATAGTATCATTATTATTATTTTTACTTTTCTATCAATCAGGAATCTCAACTTAATCCTGAAGCTCAACTTACAGTGTTCCGTAAAATTAAAACCCTAGTATGGGGCTTCGACCTTAGGGTCAAATGTGCGTTTAAAAGAGTTCGTAGTTGAACCATAAGTAAAAAATAAAGTTATTCGCTCGTAAGTCGCGCTATGCGCGAACACCACCTGCCTCGTTGTCGGAGCTTTCGTTCGTCGCTGCTATCTCCAATCGTCTACTCTTCCTCTGTGGCCAACTGTACTCAACTCCTTCCGTTTCCGAAGTTGACGCATCGGCGGTCGGTACCGACAATTGTGATAAGAACAATTATAAGTTCTACATGGCAGGCTTAGCAAATAGTTTTTATAAGATTTTACTAGTATCGGTTAAATGATTTTGTATGTTGGGGTTTATTTGAATGAGGGTTTGGAATGATGATGCATGTGAGTTGGGATTGTCGGGGAATTGCAACGTTATTAGTCGATATTGATTGAAATTGTGTAGGGTCTTAATATTGTATTTGTTTAAGCGTTTAATTTATGTAATAAAGGACCATTGGCATGGTAATTTCTCGTAGTCATTTAGCATACCCCTAGCTCTAAACATTCGATAATTCGTGGTCATCGATTAAATGACAGCAGTTAGCGTGGCGTACCAAGACAGGTGAGATTAAACCGTTGCAATTGGTACGAAATTCAAATATCACAATAGTGCGTACGCGGTTTATGAGGTCCCGCAAATTGGTAAGGAATCTCATTTAATATTTAAATTTCTTAATGCAACCGAAAATGTTGTTCAGATATATGATCAGTACTAACTAAAAATATAATTTTCAACCCAGTCGGTCTTAATTTAAAAAAGTATGTAGACGTAAAGTCGAAAATCCCGAAAAAATGGAGTAAAGCTTACTTCTTCGGGCTCCGATTTCAAAAAAATGATAACGGGCTATGATATTTACATACGATTAAGTTATCCCTGGCCCTTCTAAGCCTAATTCTTGGAGAGTTATGTGAAAAACTTAAGCCCAGTACACACAAATTCCTTAGGATTGTGTGTAAAAACAGTTTTTTTTTAAAAGAAAGGTCAAGAAAATCTCCATTTGGCCGCCTCGACCTCAATTTGCAAATTGACTAAAATTATTCTGGGTTAGTCCCCCTTCCCCCAATAGCGATGCATCTACAGTATAGTTACGTATTTTTGACCAGTTAAATTAAACGCAGTCAAACTAAAAGTATAATTCTTGTAACCACTAAAAATAATTTTAAATTCAAATGACTGTTCTTTCGAGTTTTGACTGTTGGATTACACTGTTCGCCTATGGAAATGTCTTAAAGTGTACAGGCCTTTAGTTTTGAATTCTTTCATCGTTGCAATTTCGTTTTTTTAGGTCTTATAATGTTGATGATAAATACCTTTAGTTTGAATTGGATGTAATTCTATTGAATAAAAAAAAGATAAAAGTTTAAAGAGGCAAAGCCACATAGAAATTGATTGACAATGGATTCATGTGCTCTTCCGTTACATTTTATAAAGAATAGTTAAAAGAGACCATTCGAAAGGAATTAGTCAAACTCTTTCCAGACCAGCTCTCTCGATTTCTCAAGTATATAGTTATGAAAGAAAATGATGTCCTTTTTTTAATACGTGTACTATTCTCTGACTCTTTTTTAACATTACTTAATTTGCCCGACGGAGACCAGTTGAATGGGAAAATTTAAAAAGCCTATGGAAAAAGACCAACCTGTACTTGAGTCCGCGCAATGAAATACATATGGTTAAACAGGCACAACTTAGCTTAATAAGCTCGGTTGAATCTGATGTTGGATCAACGTTAGCTAAAATATGATAAATATTCTAACATATTTAAACTGAAAATTTAAACGTGAACCTTTTCAACAAATAGATAACGAGTCGAACCCTGTGTGTGTAGTAGCAACTGTAGCCTTCGAACTTGTCACTCCTGATATGATCAGACGCTCGTTTCAAAACATGCTTCATCGTGCCCATACATTAATCTCGGCAAACGGAGGTATCATAGAACCTCAGTTGTAAAATTCTCACGTTTATTCGAATAAACAAAAATGCGCAGGCTATTGGCCCCTATGGACGGTTTGTTTTTACATCAGCTCAAATCTTCGTGAAAAAGTGTTCTTTTTCAATAAAACCAATTTCTTTGAACATATTCGACAGCACTCTACAACTTTCTCATTGAAAAGGTTTTTTCTAGAACCTACCAGTGAATTTTTTTTTTGAAAAACCCGAAATTATTTCCGATTTTTCTGAAATTTAGGATTTAAAGCGATCCCACACTAGAAATAATACCCTGAAAATTTCGCAACTCTATCACTTGCAGTGTCTGAAATAAATGCCCAGTCAGAGCAATTCAAAACACCTTGTATATTTCATGACCTATAAAAAAGGTCCTATGCAATGAAGCCTTACGAACCATCCTTTCACTGTTGTGAACCAGTAGAAATAGATTCATCATCAGGTTCGATGTTCACAATTTTGGCATGATTGTACGTGACAATTACCGCAAACTGATGAACAGTGAGGCCGTCTGGTGGTTTAATGTCAAGTCGGGCAGTCTTGTAACTATTTTTTTCGAACTAAGCGCAACATTTCGACTTAGAATTTACATTAGAACATATTTCATTCGAAATTGGCGTTAAACCAAGGACGCTTTTTATAAGAATATGAAGGGTGGGGTATCAATAATATTTTAAATATTTAAATAACTACTTAATCAATTTCATCCAATTAAACTTAGACCTTTTCCAGAGCAACAAGGGTACTTTTTAATATTACTAGAAGTTTTAATTAATAAGCAATATGTAATGAATATACATTTATTCTTTAATTTAAAGATATTTTAGCTTTGTTAGCTCGTTAACTCTGACATTTTAATAAAATCGGGGTTAAAGTTTATTAAGAAGGATACGACAATTTGGAGAAGAATGACACCTCATATGTTGAGTTAGGGTAAATAGTTTTTGAATTATAAGCTAATATAAAATGGCTGTAAATTTTCCAAGATGGCAGTGAAAGTTGGCATCCGCAGTCTTTAGGCCTTCGGGGAGGGTCTCTCTCGATTGTGAAATTTTTAGATTTAGAATATTTTTTTCCACAAAAAAAGCATTGAAGCCGTACTAAAAAATTTAGCACTGCGATTGCGCAGAAGCGACTGCTCAGACACTTAATTCAAATAAGACCATACTTGTCAAAAACACGCTCTACATTAATTTTCTATTTGACAGTATATAACTGTAAAAGTAATAATAACGAAGATATTGGTGAAAAACCATTTTTGCCGGGCATTTTCCCGCCAAACAAATTCCATACACCCCAAATATGGGGACTTTTGACACAACGTTTCAGGACACTTAATAAAGGTGTATGCAAAAATTCAGCCCGGGGGCATTTTTGCCGAAGTTTCGTCGATTTGTTTCTTAAAGTTACTGGACTATTAAAGGTTTAGGTAGTATTTGCCTGCACTGGTAAAATTTACAAAGGTCATAAAAAGACAAAAGCAATAAACATTTTTTACACTGCAATATTGTTTTATTTTATACTCCTTTTTTAAATTAAATCACAAAGGTTTCACCGGATTTTTTCCTAAAAGCAAAGGCTCAGAATAACATCTAACCGTTGTTATACACATTCAATAAATAAAAAACAAATGCAATTATAAATTGGTTTATATCTATAACAGAAAAAAATTGCTATTAATTATTTATTTTCGACTAGCTATAGAAAACCTTTTGGGGATTTTTAACAAGTATACATGTTGTCAGAATTTATAGCCCGCTGTACCGCTAAAATCAAGAAAACAGCAGTAACGATCCGGCAGTAGTTCGGATTCACTGGCGGAAAGCTGTACACGGTGATGGATAGAATTTTCCGATCTTAGTCAGTTGCCACTTTGAAAGAGTAGAAATTCTAGTATCGCAAAATACGGCGATATACTTTTGGTCATTCGCCAACGCGAAACTGAAATCAGACCGCTTTATCATCGAATTTAAAAAAAAGTGGAGTGCATCGAATTGAAGCGCCATCTAGTAACGTGTGACTAATGGAAACTACTTTTTGATGTTGTATTATCACGTTCTCCGTACTAGAATTTCTACCCTTACAAGGTTGCAACTCAGGGGTCTCGCGGCCCCGGACGAAATGCATGTGCGAAACTGAGTGTAGCGGCCCTGTTGAAACTGCCTATACCACCGGCTTCATTAATCCAAGCATTAAGCTTATTCCATGTTTAGGTCTGATATTAAGAATTTCAATAAAACAGTCTTGATAAAATATTAAAATGGTGATTTATACCAAGATTTTCGTCATCTGAAAGTGGGTCAATCTTTCCAATTATTGCGAGTAGAACTGCTGGAGGTGGTTGAAATTCAATATCGAGGATTACCACATTAATGTCCGTCTCCACAGCATCGGGTTGGTTGTCGTCAACTACATACACTTCTGGGTTTAAACAATATTCTTCGTCCTCTTCTTGCCTTCGAATTTCGTCGAGTCTACTACATGTAATTGATCATAGCTGAAGCGGCGAGAAATTACGTTCAGTTCTTAAAGAATGGTTGTTCTATTAATCTCTGGACGTTTCGCACGATAAACATAGTGCAGTGAAAACACATGACTTTCATTAATGCTATCTAACATTCCCGGTTCCTGCTTGAAATAAAATATATCTCAGAAATGCGCGGAAACCACTCTGTTCAACTCGGCTCAAAGCCGTTCTATTCGAACAATCAATTCATTTATGAAGCTGCCCCAATTTAGGCCGTAATTTGAGATCACGTATCTGACCACTATATGGAAAACCCCTTTAACCAGTGGGGAGATAACTTGCAAACTCAACGCAAAAGGAGTGGTTTCATGTTTCACCCAGTGCCACAAGCTGGGATTAAACCCGGCTCCTATTTCTATCATTGGCTGCTGCGTTTGGAAAGGAAGTCGCTGCGATTGGTCACGACGGATATTTTTTATTCGCGTGAGATAAAGTCGTAATGGCCAAGTATCATTTTCGTACTAATATTTGGTGTATAAATGGATAGAATATAGATTACCAAGGCTTTTCATTTTACCTTTAAATATTCCATATTTCAAACTATGATAACGCGGTTTTGTTGCTTTGGTTTTTAGGCATGAGGCCCTCTAAATATCTAGCCTAAGTGTAAAAAAACGACCGGTAACGCTTCTGAGTGTGTTTTATTCCTTTTATCACTAGTAAGTATGCTAGTTATTTTTTTATCGTTCTAAGAGGCAGTGGGGTAACGAGGAGGTTATTGAAATTGATTTTTTGGATTTTATAAAAAAATCATTATTGTTCAAACTTCAAAAGTACATGGGTGGCGCTATTTTGGTTGTTTTGCCCTCGGTGCCAAATATCCTCGCTACTCTACTGATAAGAGGTTAATGGGAGGTGGCGTCAATTGCGCGTGTTGGGATGCGAGTAAGCAAAGGGATCATAGCGAAAAAAACAATTGAAAGAGGGGAAAGCAACTTTTTAAAGTCGAGTACCGCATTAAATTCAGATCGGCGTTTAGGCACCCCTGGTCTACTGGAATGAGCACCTCTATAAATTTCAGCCAAACAAAGTAGATTTTACAACTGTTAGATGTAGTTGTACGAAATAGTACATTGACGAAGTACCGTCAGTTTACTCTATGCAACCATTTGTCAAATACAACTACGCGCTGTATGTACATGTTCACGTAACATATTTCGTCTCGGCACTTTAAGTACTCAATCAGCAGTGTAGTTGTTGGTAAAATTAATAAAATTACTGTCAGCCATAATAATTGCCTTTTTGTTTCTGTAATGCTGGGGTAAAAGGTAAGTGTTTTTAACGTTTAAAAAAGTTTATAGTTAGATTTTTTGCCTTATTTTTATTAGAAAAACTTAAGATACCTTATAATACAGTTTTTGTAAAAGAGAGCCGTGTACTATATCATAGAAAGTCTGTCATCAAACAAATTACAAAGTGAATATAATTTGATTTAATTAATTCTCGTTAAATAAAATAAGAAGGTTCCAATGAAATAAAGAAAAAAATGTTATTTTTCATCTTTTACCCACTTTGATTATATATTTTTTATTTGGCCGATATTAATTTTTATTAGCCCTGTCTATTAACCCCCGATTTTCGGTGGTAAATAGATACAGGCTATTTACCACCAAAATCGGGGGTTAATAGCGCAACCGCCCGGCCATTGCTATTGGCCACCGAAAGTCGGGGATAAATAGTATCTATCGCGCGGCCACGACTAATTGCCACCGAAAGTCGGCGCTCGGAAATTTCGGTGACATATAGCAACCGCCGCGCGATCGAGTCTATTTGCCACCGAAAATCGGGGGTGTTTGATTTTCGGTGGCAAATATTGTAGCCGCACGGCCAAGGCTATTTCCCACCGACACGAACCGAGCCCCGACTTTCGGTGGCAAATAGTCTCACCAATGATGGAGGCTATTTTCCACCCTAAATCTGTAGTTTTTTTGTTTCGGGGGTAAAAAGTCTTCGCCGCTCGTACCGTGTTATATGCCACCGAAAGTCGGGCTTACATTTTAATGGTAAATACAGAAATCGGCTTCCATAATACGATTATTAATTGTAGTTTATTATATATGTATTGGTTTTTGCAATTTCTGGCTACTAGAAGCGTCGGTTTATATGGAAATTAAAATAGGGGTCGTCTCTAAAGAAAAACATGCTTCATGCTATTTTTATATATAAACAAACAGGGACCTTGTTTCTACAATACGCGAGATTTTTAAATGTTTATCATTCGACATTGTCCATTATTCAGGGGCTGTTAATATAGACCAAAAGGTAACCATATATTTTTGATAAAATTATCTATATCAGCTTGTTTTAGTAGAAGGAAAGTGATGGCGAGACTCCGATCCCGGGTTCGGGTTTGGGTTCGGGATCGAAATCCGGGATTTAAGGGGTGAAATGGGGGTAAAATCATCGAAAAATCAATGTATTTATGATATTTCTCGCGACGATTTGTTTTTTCGTATATCAACATATTGTGTCCAGGCCAACTTGTTCATTTATCTACGCTTATCTCGAAAGATACTTGAACGTATATCTTATCAAGTTTTATCGTACGGAATAAGTTGAAATGATTTAAAAATTGATAACCTAGGCGACGCGTGCGTAGATTACCCCGGGGGACGCGGTTAATTTGAATTGAAGAGTGTTTTGACGTCATGGAATATTCGTTGTTAAAGTAGAAAGGAAATATTTTTAAACTTCATTTTAATAACATTATCACGTAAGTGGTACTTAAATATGCTTGGCACTCGAACCAATCTCACGAGTATTTCTTAAAACGAATATCTCGATCGCGTTTTATCGTACGAAACAAGTGGAAATTATGTAAGTTGTATGATACTTGATAACCTAGGCAGTAAAATAGCGCGCGCGGGCGCGGATTACCTGGGAGGCGCGGATTGCCCGGGCACGCGGTTATTTTGAATTTAAAACATGGATTCCCTCTCCGAAATAATTCATGTACCCAAAATTGGACCGCAAGTTTTTTTTTTTTTTAGGGGAATCTCTATGGGAGTTTAACATTACAATAAAGCTAATAGGTCCGAAATGGGGTACATAGGGCCGAAAATGGTGACTTTGGTCGTTTTAAGGGTACTTTTGGTCTAATTTGGTCCATTTTTGGGTACATCAGAAAAGCAGTTGGAAAAACGAAGAGCCTTATTTTTTTTTCACTCATCTCCAAACTCCAAAATTTATTGCTTTAATTTATTTTTCGCTTCCGTAGGTATAAAATAAGATAAAAACCACTTAACTATATTTTAATTACGGTAAATTAAAAAATACTTAATTAGTGTACTAAGTTACGTTTAAAAGAACCTTTTGTAACAATTCCAATATGTAAATATAGGTAAAAGGATTGAAAAAATACTTAAAGTGGTTTTACTGATAAACTCTAAAGGATTTAACTTTGAAGGGTATCTTAGATTATTGTTTTTAATTTTATTCAAGTTGAAAACGTATTAAGAGTCCTTCAAAGTACTATAAAAGGATTTTATTTAAGAACTAAATTCATATTTTCTTCAAACTTTCAATTCGCTTTTATTACTATTTAAATACGGTAAAATATAATTCTTATACACAAATATAGTCAGAAAGATACTATAAAACACTAAAATTAAATTAAATTTGTGTGGATAAGATTTGTAAATATCATTTTGAAACTAATAACTTTCATGTGAGCTTTGTTATTGAGATTGTTATTCCAATAAAGCAATTCTTTGGATAGTGGGGAGGTTTTCCGGGAATTTTCCCGCATACGATTGCGTTTACCGCGTATATTTCCGAATAAGTGCGTTTACCGCGTATATTTCCGTATAAGGGCGTTTTCCGCGTAGTTTTTCCGCGAATGAGCACGTTTTTCGACACACTAGCGCGTTTTCCGCGTAGTTTTCCGAATTGAGGATCTTGTTTCTTGGTATGTTTATGAAAGCTGAGAAAAATTTGGGATATACTGATAAAATATTACTCTTATTGACGGGAATTATCGTCACTGCTTATCGAATGTATAACACCTTTTAAGGAAAATAAATTTTTGATACAAAGCAGCCATCTATAGAAGTGTTTTACAGTTCATTGAAAAATCTAATTTTTTTTTAAATCATCATCTCGTTCGTAATTGCCTTTCTATTTCTTCAATTTTAAAAGTATATCCTAATTAATTCTATATTTTTAACATTAACAAGTCTCCAAATTATACCAACTTTTAACCAATTTTCCTCAATTGTACTAATTTTTAACAGAATTTCCTAAATTATTCTAATTTTTACCATAAGCCAACTTAATTTCAAAACTATTGTCTATTTATGAAAATTGAGTTTTGTACGTATTTGGAATCGTTTCATTTTTATCCCTTAAATGGGTGATTTGTAGGAAATTTATATTATTTTTATTGGCTTTACGATATTTCAAGTTAATTTATAAAATTTATAAATGAGTTTAATTAAATTAATAATTAAGTTTCGTTCGTATATTGAATCGGTATTTATTTATAATATTTTTTTCACCTAGATTAATTTTTTATCCCCCACACTCTCGATCCAGCTCCCTACTATACGTGTCCATTTATAATATCAAAATTGAACCGTCATGAATAATCCATATAAACGTAAAAGACGCGGGCGTCTTGAAGTCCAAGTTTCGTTTCCATTGAAATAGAAACAGCAAGAGGAAAGGGTCTTTCTGGTGACCTAACTTTTAACATTGCTGGACGTTTTATATTTATTGTGTTCTGTTACTTATAGTCATATGGATTTCCATTCATTCGAGGAAGTTAGTGAAATAGTGGAAGAGTATAATAGGACGTGGTTATATATGCAAGAAACAAAAGAGCATTTGGACGAAATGGAAAAGCATTTAAAAAAGTGGGAATTGAAGTTAGAAGAAGCTTGTCAAAGGGAAATTGTACTGAGAAATAAAGTTAAAGATATAAAAACAAAAACAATTGGATTGAAAATATTGCAAGATAGTTGGAAGGGAGCAGAGAAGTAAAGGGATAATATTGTATGTCATTGATTGGCTTAACACCTGTTAAATAAAATATAAAATAAAATATGAAATAAAATAAAATATAAAATAAAATATGAAATAAAATAAAATATGAAATAAAATAAAATATGAAATAAAATGAAATATAAAATAAAATGAAATATAAAATAAAATGAAATATAAAATAAAATGAAATATAAAATAAAATGAAATATAAAATAAAATGAAATATAAAATAAAATGAAATATAAAATAAAATGAAATATAAAATAAAATGAAATATAAAATAAAATGAAATATAAAATAAAATGAAATATAAAATAAAATGAAATATAAAATAAAATGAAATATAAAATAAAATGAAATATAAAATAAAATGAAATATAAAATAAAATGAAATATAAAATAAAATGAAATGAAATATAAAAAAATATTAAAATATTAAAATTACTAATTTTTAACAGAATTTCCTAAATTATTCTAATTTTTACCATAAGCCAACTTAATTTTAAAACTATTGTCTATTTATGAAAATTAAGTTTTGTAGATATTTTGAATCGTTTCATTTTTATCTCTAAAATGGGCGATTTGTAATAAATTTATATTATTTTTATCAGCTTAATTTATTGAAGAAAATATTAATTTAGTTTGTAAATTAATCTGTCCATAGCCATTTGGAGATAATTAGTACACAAATTTACAATATTTATAATTTTTCCAAAGGTATGAAACTATGATTAAGAGATACGTAAGTTGTATATAAAACAGTTCTGAATAGAAAATTAAAATAAATAATAATGTTTTTAATTAATGCATCCGTAAATGCTACAAGAAAAACCTCGTCCTTCACCATAAGAAAGAAAAATGAGGAATAGAATTTAGTTTTGGTTATCGTTTTGTTTAAACTGTAATAGCAACAATACTAAGATGACTTTTCGATAAAGGATTAGTTTTGCAGAACTTTTTATATTATCGCGTTTTGATCCTTATTACCGTATGGATTTCAACACAATTGAAGAATATAAAACACAATGCAAATAATTTAATTCTTTTAACTGATAATACTGATTTGAAAACCTTGATGTAATTTTATTTATAAGCTGTGGGTTTTTATGCTATATAATTTCAAACGCAGGTATTGTTTAAAGTACAAATGCATAATTTAATATCAGGTTTTGTATTTTGGTGTTTATTGATAATATAAATACCGATAACATTATGCAACTAAATATTACATTTATGTATTGGTGAGCTTTTAAGGTACTTGGATCTTTTTAACTAAGAACCCTATGTAAATAATGTATCCATATTAATAGTTAATTAATAAATTATAAAAATATTAACGCTTTCTATATATAAAATATAAAATAAATTATGAAATAAAATAAAATATAAAATAAAATATAAAATAAAATATGAAATAAAATAAAATATAACATAAAATGAAATAAAATAAAAAATATAAAAATATAAAAATAGAAAAATTACTAATTTTTAACCGAATTTCCTAAATTATTCTAATTTTTGCCATAAACCAACTTAATTTTAAAACTATTGTCTATTTACGAAAATTGAGTTTTTTAGATATTTTGAATAGTTTCATTTTTATCCCTGGTTAAAAGTTATTATAATTGGGGATATTTTGATAAAAGTTAGTATAATTTGGGAGATTCTTTAAAAAAAAAACTGCATAGTTTTGGTTATTTTCAAACAAAAATAGAAAATTAAAGCCTGCTTTTTGATTTTGGATACCTCGGAGCTTAATAACAACTCTAATCACTTGCATCTTGTAAAAAACAGTAACCTGAGATTAGAATTAAAATTTGCTAAACCGTTACCGGAGCCGATTTCCATTCTAATTTACGCTGAGTTTCTTTAAGTATTTTTTCAATCCTTATACCTATATATACATATTGGAATTGTTACAAAAGGTTCTTTTAAACGTAACTTAGTACATTAATTTATTTTGGAAGTTCAAAACGTATTAAGAGCCCTTCAAAGTACTTTAAAAGGATTTAATTTACAAACTAAATTAATATTTTGTTCAAACTTTCCATTCGTTATAATTTGAATTTAAATGAAAACATCATGGATTATAGGTGCGTAATCTACTATTAGACCGAACGGATTAAAAAATACTTAAAGTAAGTGGTTTTACTGATAAACTCTAAAGAAATTTAACTTTAAAGGGTATCTTATATTATTGTTTTTAATTTTATTCAAGTTCAAAACGTATAAAGAGTCCTTCAAATTACTTTAAAAGGATTTTATTTACGTACTAAATCCATATTTTTTTTTCAAACTTAGAAGTTGGTTTGTATGAAATACTTACTAATACCTGAAAAATGGACTTTAGAGTGGATAAGATTTGTAAATATCATTTGAAACTAATAATTTTCACGCTTTATTTAAGTCAAGCAATTACATTTTTAAAAATGAAAGAAGTTAAACAATATATCAAGGTATTACACTCAGGTAAAAAAAAATTAGTTGCATTATGTTATTATATTTCTTTCTTAATTACAGTGATGCTTAAAAGCAAATCTCAAATCTAGAAAACAAAGTTTTTTTTAACAAGGGATAAATTTATTTAAATAGGTGCTTTGGTGACATCTAACGGCGGCAATGGAAATTAATAAACGAAATACTAAAAGTATCATGTGTTATTAAAATTTTTATTGCTATATTATATTTATGGTATGTACTTGAACCCATTATGGTATTTGAAATAGCTTAATATATGAAGAAAGTAAACATATTTCTTAAAGCATAGAAAGCGTTAATATTTTTATAATTTATTAATTAATTATTAATATGGTTACATTATTTACATAGGGTTCTTAGTTAAAAAGATCCAAGTACCTTTAAAGCTCACCAATACATAAATGTAATATTTAGTTGCATAATGTTATCGGTATTTATATTATCAATAAACACAAAATACAAAACCTGATATATTAAATTATGCATTTGTACTTTAAACAATACCTGCGTTTGAAATTATATAGCATAAAAACCCACAGCTGATAAATAAAATTACATCAAGGTTTTCAAATCAGTATTATCAGTTAAAAGAATTAAATTATTTGCATTGTGTTTTATATTCTTCAATTGTGTTGAAATCCATACGGTAATAAGGATCAAAACGCGATAATATAAAAATTTCTGCAAAACTAATCCTTTATCGAAAAGTCATCTTAGTATTGTTGCTATTACAGTATGAACAAAACGATAACCAAAACTAAATTCTATTCCCCATTTTTCTTTCTTATGGTGAAGGACGAGGTTTTTCTTGTAGCATTTACGGATGCAGGTTCAAAAGAAATCTGGAAAATTCGTTCGCTATGTCATTTTCTGTTCAGCTGTAGAACGAATAATCGTAATCTTATCATTTCAGGGTAATTGAAGCAAATTGAAGCTGTACCACACGATCTTCGCTCCGATAAACGAAGGTATGCTCTATCCAAATGCATACAGATGGAAATTAAATTAAAAAAAATTAGATACGCAGACAGAATAATATAGGCACGCTGCTTAAATCGTTTATAATATTTGTTAAAAAGTACACTGGTTGTTTGCGAAAACATCTGCCACCTTTAATTACTATAAATATTATTTATTAAACAGATATTAAAAACATTATTATTTATTTTAATTTTCTATTCAGAACTGTTTTATATACAACTTACTTATCTCTTAATCATAGTTTCATACCTTTGGAAAAATTATAAATATTGTAAATTTGTGTAGAAATTATCTCCAAATGGCTATGGACAGATTAATTTACAAACTAAATTAATATTTTCTTCAATAAATTAACTTGAAATATCGTAAAGCCGATAAAAATAATATAAATTTATAACAAATCGCCCATTTTAGAGATAAAAATGAAACGATTCAAAATATCTACAAAACTTAATTTTCATAAATAGACAATAGTTTTAAAATTAAGTTAACTTATGGTAAAAATTAGAATAATTTAGGAAATTCTGTTAAAAATTAGTAATTTTAATATTTAAATATTTTTTTATATTTTATTTCATTTTATTTTATTTTATTTCATATTTTATTTTATATTTTATTTTATTTCATAATTTATTTTCTATTTTATTTAACAGGTGTTAAGCCAATCAATGACATACAATATTATCCCTTTACTTCTCTGCTCCCTTCCAACTATCTTGCAATATTTTCAATCCAATTGTTTTTGTTTTTATATCTTTAACTTTATTTCTCAGTACAATTTCCCTTTGACAAGCTTCTTCTAACTTCAATTCCCACTTTTTTAAATGCTTTTCCATTTCGTCCAAATGCTCTTTTATTTCTTGCATATATAACCACGTCCTATTATACTCTTCCACTATTTCACTAACTTCCTCGAATTAATGGAAATCCATATGACTATAAGTAACAGAACACAATAAAGATAAAACGTCCAGCAATGTTAAAAGTTAGGTCACCAGAAAGACCCTTTCCTCTTGCTGTTTCTATTTCAGTGGAAACGAAACTTGGACTTCAAGACGCCCGCGTCTTTTACGTTTATATGGATTATTCATGACGGTTCAATTTTGATATTATAAATGGACACGTATAGTAGGGAGCTGGATCGAGAGTGTGGGGGATAAAAAATTAATCTAGGTGAAAAAATTATTATAAATAAATACCGATTCAATATACGAACGAAACTTAATTATTAATTTAATTAAACTCATTTATAAATTTTATAAATTAACTTGAAATATCGTAAAGCCAATAAAAATAATATAAATTTCCTACAAATCACCCATTTAAGGGATAAAAATGAAACGATTCCAAATACGTACAAAACTCAATTTTCATAAATAGACAATAGTTTTGAAATTAAGTTGGCTTATGGTAAAAATTAGAATAATTTAGGAAATTCTGTTAAAAATTAGTACAATTGAGGAAAATTGGTTAAAAGTTGGTATAATTTGGAGACTTGTTAATGTTAAAAATATAGAATTAATTAGGATTTACTTTTAAAATTGAAGAAATAGAAAGGCAATTACGAACGAGATGATGATTTAAAAAAAATTAGATTTTTCAATGAACTGTAAAACGCTTCTATAGATGGCAGCCTTGTCTCAAAAATTTATTTTCCTTAAAAGGTGTTATTCATTCGATAAGCAGTGACGAGAATTCCCGTCAATAAGAGTAATATTTTATCAGTATATCCCAAATTTTTCTCAGTTTTCATCAACATACCAAGAAACAAGATCCTCAAATCGGAAAACTACGCGGAAAACGCGCTGGTGTGTTGAAAAACGTGCTCATTCGCGGAAAAACTACGCGGAAAACGCCCTTATACGGAAATATACGCGGTAAACGCACTCGTATGCGGGAAAATCCCCGGAAAACCTCCCCACTACCCAAAGAATTGCTTTATTGGAATAACAATCTCAATAACAGAGCTCACATGAAGGTTAATAGTTTCAAAATGATATTTACAAATCTTATCCACACAAATTTAATTTAATTTTAGTGTTTTATAGTATCTTTCTGACTATATTTGTGTATAAGAATTATATTTTACCGTATTTAAATAGTAATAAAAGCGAATTGAAAGTTTGAAGAAAATATGAATTTAGTTCTTAAATAAAATCCTTTTATAGTACTTTGAAGGACTCTTAATACGTTTTCAACTTGAATAAAATTAAAAACAATAATCTAAGATACCCTTCAAAGTTAAATCCTTTAGAGTTTATCAGTAAAACCACTTTAAGTATTTTTTCAATCCTTTTACCTATGTTTACATATTGGAATTGTTACAAAAGGTTCTTTTAAACGTAACTTAGTACACTAATTAAGTATTTTTTAATTTACGTAATTAAAATATAGGTAAGTGGTTTTTATCTTATTTTATACCTACGGAAGCGATAAATAAATTAAAGCAATAAATTTTTGGAGTTTGGAGATGGGTGGAAAAAAAAATAAGGCTCTTCGTTTTTCCAACTGCTTTTCTGATGTACCTAAAAATGGACCAAATTAGACCAAAAGTACCCTTAAAACGACCAAAGTCACCATTTTCGGCCCTATGTACCCCATTTCGGACCTATTAGCTTTATTGTAATGTTAAACTCCCATAGAGATTCCTCTAAAAAGAAAAAAAACTTGCGGTCTAATTTTGGGTACATGAATTATTTCGGAGAGGGAATCCATGTTTTAAATTCAAAATAACCGCGCGCCCGGGCAATCCAACGCCTCCCAGGTAATCCGCGCCCGCGCGCGCTATTTTCCTGCCTAGGTTATCAAGTATCATACAACTTACATAATTTCCACTAATTTCGTACGACAAAACGCGATCGAGATATTCGTTTTAAGAAATACTCGTGAGATTGGTTCAAGTGCCAAGCATATTTAAGTACCACTTACGTGATAATGTTATTAAAATGAAGTTTAAAAATATTTCCATTCTACTTTAACAACGAATATTCCATGACGTCAAAACACTCTTAAATTCAAATTAACCGCGTCCCCCGGGGTAATCTACGCACGCGTCGCCTAGGTTATCAATTTTTAAATCATTTCAACTTATTCCGTACGATAAAACTTGATAAGATATACGTTCAAGTATCTTTCGAGATAAGCGTAGATAAATGAACAAGTTGGCCTGGACACAATATGTTGATATACGAAAAAACAAATCGTCGCGAGAAATATCATAAATACATTGACTTTTCGACGATTTTACCCCCATTTCACCCTTAAATCCCGGATTTCGATCCCGAACCCAAACCCAAACCCGGTAGTGGCGTGTCGACCTTACTTTCCTTCTACTTCTTTTAATTTGAAATAAATGTTTTGAAAGTGGAAATTCTCCATTTTCTTATATAGTCAAGAAGGGGTAATCTTTAAAGATTTAGTTGTCGCTGTTGGTAGTATCAGTTATCCTTAAGAACCTGTTTGATCGAAATCTGACCAATTGATAATTAAAAATTTAACTGATCAAATCTTGATTAAAATTCGATGAACTTTGGTTAATATTATAAACTTTTCATCACGGTTTGGTTCGTCGATTTAAAAAAAAACACATTTTGCGTACGAGTATTTATTTAGAAATGTAGGGATTGTTCATATAGAACGAAATGTTACTCTATGTATTATTTTTAATCAATTATCAATTAATTAAAATTATTCATTTTAGCTTGTTCTTGTATTCGAAATATTTTATTTCCGAATTTACGTAAGTGTTTATTTGTCTTTGTTCGGATTACCGTCTTATTTCACGATACAAAAACCGAAAAAGTAAAATGTAACATTTTAACATTTTTTCTTTAATTGTCTGCCTGTTGGTCAATTTAGATACTCCAGTAACAATATCTATAATATATTTGTCCGGTATGGATGTATTATGTATGTCTGTCCTTTAATAACTTTTAAACGCTGCTAGGTAGCATGCTTACATTTTCACCAAGTTCTCGACTTTCTTTTTCTAACTCAACGCCACTCTTATGACCTTGCTGTCACCTTCTGTGCCCCCAAGTGATTTCCTTGCGACTAAAGTATTGTTTAGGTTAGGTGAGGTGATAGGTGATAATTGAGGTACAGGTGATAGCAAAAGTAAGTATGAGAAGCGGCCCTCTTCTAGCTTTTGGAGAGGCGTCTAGTTTTCAAATTTGTTCATTCAGGGATTATCATTAGCAAATAAAGTTTTATTGGATGTTTCTAGCAAGAAAGATAAAGCCTAAAATAAAATAGAACTACTTTCTAATTTTACATTATTATTTTGAAACCGCGTTTACTGGTGTCCAGGGACGTCTTGCACTAGCCAAAGATAGAAAAGTCCACTTATCCTATTTACGTCTGGTGAAGTGAAAGCTGATAAGTGTGGAGTGATAGGTGATAGGTGATAGGTGTGATGTGATAGTTGAAGTTATATCTGATTGGTGTAAGGTAATTGGTGTGAGGTATGTGATATGTGATAGGTTTGAGGTGATAGGTGATATGTTTGTGGTGATAGGTTTGAGGTGATAGGTGATATGTTTGTGGTGATAGGTTTGAGGTGATAGGTGGGAGGTGATAGTTGAAGTGATATCTGATAGGTGTAAGGTAATTGGTGTGAGGTATGTGATAGGTTATAGGTGTGAGGTTATAGGTAAGGTGAAGTGATATGAGGTAAGGTGATAGGTAAGGTGATGGGTGAGGTAAGGTGAAGTGATATGAGGTAAGGTGATGGGTGAGGTAAGGTGATGGGTGAGATACGGTGATAGGGGTGAGATACGGTGATAGGGGTGAGATACGGTGATAGGGGTGAGATACGGTGATAGGGGTGAGATACGGTGATAGGGGTCAGATACGGTGATAGGGGTGAGATACGGTGATAGGTGTGAAGTGATATGGGATAGGTGTGAAGTGATATGGGATAGGTGTGAAGTGATATGGGATAGGTGTGAAGTGATATGGGATAGGTGTGAAGTGATATGGGATAGGTGTGAAGTGATATGGGATAGGTGTGAAGTGATATGGGATAGGTGTGAAGTGATATGGGATAGGTGTGAAGTGATATGGGATAGGTGTGAAGTGATATGGGATAGGTGTGAAGTGATATGGGATAGGTGTGAAGTGATATGGGATAGGTGTGAAGTGATATGGGATAGGTGTGAAGTGATATGGGATAGGTGTGAAGTGATATGGGATAGGTGTGAAGTGATATGGGATAGGTGTGAAGTGATATGGGATAGGTGTGAAGTGATATGGGATAGGTGTGAAGTGATATGGGATAGGTGTGAAGTGATATGGGATAGGTGTGAAGTGATATGGGATAGGTGTGAAGTGATATGGGATAGGTGTGAAGTGATATGGGATAGGTGTGAAGTGATATGGGCTAGGTGTGAAGTGATATGGGCTAGGTGTGAAGTGATATGGGATAGGTGTGAAGTGATATGGGATAGGTGTGAAGTGATATGGGATAGGTGTGAAGTGATATGGGATAGGTGTGAAGTGATATGGGATAGGTGTGAAGTGATATGGGATAGGTGTGAAGTGATATGGGATAGGTGTGAAGTGATATGGGATAGGTGTGAAGTGATATGGGATAGGTGTGAAGTGATATGGGATAGGTGTGAAGTGATATGGGATAGGTGTGAAGTGATATGGGATAGGTGTGAAGTGATATGGGATAGGTGTGAAGTGATATGGGATAGGTGTGAAGTGATATGGGATAGGTGTGAAGTGATATGGGATAGGTGTGAAGTGATATGGGATAGGTGTGAAGTGATATGGGATAGGTGTGAAGTGATATGGGATAGGTGTGAAGTGATATGGGATAGGTGTGAAGTGATATGGGATAGGTGTGAAGTGATATGGGATAGGTGTGAAGTGATATGGGATAGGTGTGAAGTGATATGGGATAGGTGTGAAGTGATATGGGATAGGTGTGAAGTGATATGGGATAGGTGTGAAGTGATATGGGATAGGTGTGAAGTGATATGGGATAGGTGTGAAGTGATATGGGATAGGTGTGAAGTGATATGGGATAGGTGTGAAGTGATATGGGATAGGTGTGAAGTGATATGGGATAGGTGTGAAGTGATATGGGATAGGTGTGAAGTGATATGGGATAGGTGTGAAGTGATATGGGATAGGTGTGAAGTGATATGGGATAGGTGTGAAGTGATATGGGATAGGTGTGAAGTGATATGGGATAGGTGTGAAGTGATATGGGATAGATGTGAAGTGATATGGGATAGATGTGAAGTGATATGGGATAGATGTGAAGTGATATGGGATAGATGTGAAGTGATATGGGATAGATGTGAAGTGATATGGGATAGATGTGAAGTGATATGGGATAGGTGGTACAAGTGAGGTAAAGTGATATGCGAGAGGTGAGGTAAAGTGTGGGGTGATAGGGGAGGTGTGACGTGATAAGTGATATGTATTAGGTGATAGGTTTGAGGTATTAGGTCATAATAGGTGATATGTGAGGTGTGATGTGATAGGTGATAGGTTTGAGGTATTAGGTCATAATAGGTGATATGTGAGGTGTGATGTGATAGGTGATAGGTTTGAGGTATTAGGTCATAATAGGTGATATGTGAGGTGTGATGTGATAGTTGATAGGTTTGAGGTATTAGGTCATAATAGGTGATATGTGAGGTGTGATGTGATAGGTGATAGGTTTGAGGTAATAAGTATCAGGTTATAGGTAATACGAGCGAGCCAGTGAGGTGAAATGATGCGAGGTAATAAGTGATAGGTTATATGTGTGTTACAGATGATAGGTGTGGAAGTGATATTGTGAGGTGATAGGTTTGAGATTTGAGGTTATTGGATGTTAGGTGATGCGATAGTGAGGTTTTTTAGAGGTAAGGTAGGTATGTTTTTTTAAATCTAAAGCGTTTGTTATTTTTTGCCCTAAAAATAACCATTTTATTTTTTATTCCATACTCCCCGTACAGCCCGCGGGACGACCCTTAAGGGGCCCCTTCTTCAATCTCTAGCCAAGGGCCCCAAAAGGAGCCAGTACCGACATGTTTCCATTAAAAAAGGCTAGTCTTTTATAAATAAGGGAACGAGGGAGTTGGTTAAATCCTACGGGGTCGCGAAAAATTTTAGTTAAAGAGCGAGTTGGGGTAAGTGAGGCTCAGATGATTAACTGACTATAAGGCCGCCACTCCGTCCCTGGTGGCCAATCACGCGTATAAGTGAGGGGAATTTCATAACACAAGTAGCGGCTTCATCAATAAAAGGTAAAAACCTATAACCTTAATATTTCCTTCCGTCTAGTAATAGTCCACCCATATTGTGGTTTTACCCGGAATTGATAAATTGACCCAATGAACTTTAGGGCCCGAATCGATGCACAATAATGACTAAGGCCCAATAATGACTATGACCAGGCTTGATTATGTGAGTTGCCCGAAACGAGGTCCGATAATATCTAGGGCCCGTAACGAAGCCAGATAATATCTAGGACCCGTAACGAGGCCAGATTATGTCTAGGGCACGAAACGAGGCCCGAATACGTTTAGAACGTGAAAGTAGGTCCGATATTGTTTCGGACCCGTAATGAGGCCAAATGATATCGATGACTCGTAATAAAGTCCTTTGACGTCCCAAGAAAAACCAATGATATCTACGGCCTGTAATTAGACTCGATTAGTTCTAGGGCCTGCAACGTTGCCCGATGATTTCTACTCAAAAGTAATCAGTAGAAATATTTCAGAAATAAAAATATCTCGAAATCATAGAATTCATAGAATTAAAGGGAATATAACCTAAAGTCATTTTTAAGCTAACTATTTCAGCAAGATTTGACTCACTAGCGCGAAAAATACCTAAAGCCCTAGAAGGTAGCGGGCAATGTTCGAAGTGTTGGTATGCCATACCAAATACCTGAGGTTCTGTTCCCTTTAAAAAAAATTATTCATTAATCACAAGAAATAACAAATATTTAGTACAGTTCACTAGTAATCACAAAAATATTTAAGAAATCCAATCTTTTTTTTAAGTAATCAGTAGAAACCCTACAGAAATCACCAAAAATATTTGAAATCAAAGAATTCACGAAATTTTTGATAGGTGGAAATCAGATGTACCAAATTTTAAAACCGACAACCCCTCGCCTCAGTTGTCGATTTTTCGTGCACGACCCTGCTGCCATATAATGAAATTTCTCAGGTTTCATAGTCAGCGAATTAATGTTAAGAGAGTGATATTTTCGAGGTATTCTTCCGAATGGAAGCGATTTGTTGAACTTATTATCTGCCACAATGTCGTTAGTTCTTTAATGATAACTAAGCGCTGACGACGTAGTTACGTAGCAGATAAAAAGGCATATTTTCACTGCCAGTGTCCAGAAAATTTCACGCAGCACCTCTATTTGCCAGATTTAGTTTTGTTTATACAACTGTTTGGCAGTAGTCACTTGCCAAAATAAATTGCATTATCCTTCATATCTTTAAATGTGCGATTACCTCTAAAGAAAAACTTCTATTCCATTTAATTACAACTCGTTATCTGTTAAACGTAGATTTGACTAATTTTGAGTGTATTGACAATACATTTAAAAAGGTCTTAACCATTCACTGAAAATCGGGATTATAGTTCCATAGGGTAATTAAAGCTACGTTCCAGAAACATCACAATCAGGAATTAATATATAAAACATCTAGAGTTTTGAAACGGTACAATTCTTAGGAATTTTGTTCTTTAAGGGCAATAAGGTCTTATACTTAAGAATCAATTTATGAGTAGGAATTCTTTATGACTTAATCCCAGCTCGCCGAGCTCGCATCTCGAACGAGATTTGAAACCACTTGGGGTAAGAATATTCTTCGCAACTTTTGAACCTTTCAATAATCGTAGAAAGTGGCACCCGCGATTTCGAAACGATACCACATAAACCGAGCCGATTATAATAATAAACTGGATCTTTTCTTGGGAATGATCACTTTAATGGAAACGATTTAAAGATTGGAGTTTAGAGAGGTTAAGCAGATCGCTCTAGAAGTTTCAACGACAACGTCGAGAGTCACGTGATCATTTTCCACGGTTTTATTCGGAGTTTCATTTTCGCTGGCTAATATTTTAAAACTTAAAAACGACGCCATATTTTTGACGAGCTTACCCGACACGTAGTGTAGTTCGTGTAGTATTTCAATGAAAATGTGGAATATTATAGTTATTCAGCTCAACAAATCGAGAGGGAGTCATGGCAAGTTGTTATTTTTCTAGCAGAATGATTTTTAAAAATTGTAAATACTGTTTTAAAATTGAAAGGCGACTAAGCCTTGTATAGTTTAAGTAGTAATCGTATACATTTGTGGATATAACGAATAGGCGAAACTACGAAAACAAACATTTTGTATTTAGAAAATACTCAAATACTGTTAAGCACATTTAAGTCCATAGGCGTGTGCCCGGGTAATGCCGGGTGGGCCGGGGCCCGTCATGAACAATATTTAATGGCTTCAAAAGTCGCTTGATGACTTAGGCCTAAGGTGGTGCCTTGGGTATTAGCCTTGCTGATTATTATTTATTTAAGGGGCGCAAAGTTAAAGTAAACTAGGGCCCCAAAAATGGGGAAAAGTCGAAAAAACGTTTAATTTAAATTTAAAAAAATGCATGGAATTTTTCTTTGGCTACTCGGGCTACATTTACTCTGGTCACTTCGCGCCTCTATTTTAAACCTGTTCAAACACCTTCCTGTTTTCGCCGTGCTTTAGTGTGTTAAATTTGCATCGGAAATGTGTTCTTTTTCGTTATCCCTCGAAATGAAGGCGAGCTTAACGTATTTTGTAGAATCTTTCTTCGTGTACGTCTAGCTAGCTCTGACGTTGTCGTTTATACTTCTAGAGAGATCTGCTTAGCCTCTCTAATATTCGGCTTCAAACTTCTGAGTCTAGCGAGTTTTTAAGCTTGTTTAATATACAGGGTGTATCAATTTGCTCGATCAGGCCATTTTTCTCAATATGTATTTACGCTAGCGTTCTGAAATTTTCAGGGTTTATTTGTTAGGTATAGAAGGCTTTGGTTACTAAATTTCAGAAAAATCGAACGATTTTGGGCCGTTTTGGAAAATTAATTTTTTCACCGGTAGGTGTCACGCAAAATGTTTCAATAGAAAAGTTGTAGGGCATAGTCAAAAGTTTAAAAATAATTTTGGTTCGTTTGAAAAAGACCTAATTTTCACTGAGTTTGGAGGTCGGGGGAGAAAACAAGTTGTACTAGCAGGCAATAGCCTATAACGTAAGCAATCGTACATAATCACAACACATATGTACATTTATTTTAGGGAACTTATGCTTTCAGCTATGTAGTTAATAATCAGATCCGCAAAAAGTTATTGTTAAAGAAAATTATTACGTTCAACACCTAATTAGACAAAGTAGACCAAGACCGCGTCTTGCATTTCGACGTGGTTACGAGTAAGATCATCAAACAAAGATTTGTAGACCAAAAATTACGCTTATTTTTCTTTTGTTGTTTTTTAACGTGAAATATCAATTGTCCGAGTAGTATTTAAAGCGTTTACATTTAAAAGTTAAAACTAGGGCTCGGGGATTGATTAACTTTTTTCATAAATAAGGAATAGCGCCTTTTATCAAAAATAAATTTTTTGAATAAAAATAACTTTCATATTTTTCGATTAATTTCATCCGAATAAATTAAACATTATGTATTTTTAAACATTGTGCCCTCTAACAGGTTTTTTATCAGTTCATACTTTCAATTGATTAGGCTCTGTGCAACCTTTAATCATAGAAAAAAATTTCGGCTACATACTTTTTCCGCAAAAGAAATATAATAGTTCTACAATTTATCGAAAAAATCCTAGTTCAGTGATTTTCGTTTATGATTTTATTTTTTTTACTAATATTGAATTATAAAAAATATATGTTTTAATATTAACGGTAAAAATACCTATTGATGTTCAGCATTTTTTATTAAACGTAGAAAACCATAAACTCGCGCAATCGAATTGACTAATCATACGCGCCTCGCTATTTAACAAATTTATTTCGTATAACTTTCGTGATTAATCATGATCGAACCGGCTGCGAAGCCGGGAGAAGTGGCTCACTCCTTTAATCCCAGGCGTCCGGGAGCCAGAGTTTGTGGATGGCCGTGTGAGGACGACCACCAATCCCCTAACGGGTGGTCGGAATACTTCCGCCAAGGGTGTCCCCACCCCTGTCCCCACGTATCCCCCCGTTGGCGTGGCCGTTACACATATCTCGCCCTGATTAATCAGTTATTGTGTGTGTGCTGGTGTCTTAAGGCCTCGGGTCGACACCGATGTGTGTGTATCTAAAAAAAAAGCGGCTGCGAATAACGCGTCTGCCGTAGCTATGGAAGGTAGGTCTCGCAAATTAAGAAGCCCAGTTTGGAATAACTTCATCGTGCTTGAAGACACTACAAGCTGTAAACACTGTGAAAAGTAAGTTACTAATATTGCTCAGTAACTCATCGCCGAAGCGGCCGAGCCAATGTTTTATTTTATTTTAGGGTATATAAAACCCCGGCGAACAGTAAGATCATAACGAGTCATCTGCGCTCTCACCTTGAACGAAAACATCCAGAAATCTTCTGCGCGATTAAGGAGCCGTTCACGGTAACTTTTATAGTAAGGGGCGTTGGAGCATACATACGGCCGGTATGTTTCGTCATTCAAAGAACTAGCACCCTGTAGAGTCAGGCCTGTAATTACGATAGGGCAGTGGTGTAGCCAGAAATTCGTCAAGGGGGGTTCAAGTATGTGAATATTAAGAGGGGTCGAGAAGGGCCGCAAATTTAGTACAGCCAAAGGTAGGCCGAAGTGGCAGGGGGGGGGTCTGGACCCGGCAAAGACTATATATACGCTACGCTTACTAGACAGGCGTGTTCATAGAAAAAAGCTGTTTACACTTTTGAACCACTGTAGAAGCTGGAGTAATATTTGGACCCGCGGCTAGAGTCGCCACTAGTACCACTGCTGAAGCAAGGGGAAAATTTGGACTATCGGTATTCAAGTTGAGCCATAGAACACGCCGATTTTGTTGAAACTAGTTTGGTATGTAGACCTTATGGTAACATGAAATTTCACCAAGGGAAAAAATGCAATGGGCATTAGTTTTTCCATGGCAACCGAAAATGTTTTTGACAACACTGTATGTATATTTCCCATTGAAAATAACATGGGAATCTGAGCACGTCGTCAGTCAAAGTAAAGCTTAAGGTCTCTATGGTTGTGACGAGTTATACACATTAGTCATTTTGGGGGAAAATCTCACGCGTTAAAAATGGATATATAGTAAAAGGAGTTACTTAGTTACAATTGTTTTGTTATTAGGAATTAGGTTTGTTTCTCAAACTAAACGTTTTTTATAATTGTTTTGCGTGCATATGATCTAATGACCTCCAAGAGTCCTTATCACGCTCTGGGTTCGGGACTTTAAATGGCATACGTTAATTATAAATAATAAAGTGAATTAACAAACTATTACAATGATAAAATTGTTCGTAATATCAAGAATGTTTTTATTTGTACCTAGGGAGAATGTTTATGTCGAGACGTTTTTTAGCGTTTCTTTCGATCTACCCATTGGTCCCCTCAGTACGCTCCACCGATTAAAATAAATCTTAAATTCCGAGAATTCTATTGGCTCGGTAATATTTACGTCACTAAACGCTATATAACCAACCGCCAGTGACGTTTTGTCTCACCTTCGCAGGCAACGGGAGGTAAGACGTTCAGCGTGTCCGCCGACTGTCGCTACAGAAGCATTCTTTCTTAACATAAATAAATACATTATTGGTAAAATAGAAAATATTAATGATGAGAAATTTGTAAAATTTAACTTGAAAATTCCCCTGTTCTATTTTCATAGCCGAGATTTCATAAAGATGTTATTTACTTCTGTTATTGGTTACTAATCGCCTATATTCTTAGGCTAATGAAGAAGCTTATCCTGGAGTTTCGAAAATGGCCAGAGAATATCTCGCGATTCCCGCAACCTCTGTTCCTTCCGAACAATTATTTTCATCCGGCTCAAATCTCGTTACATCCAAAAGAGGAAGCTTGAGTCCCGCAACAATTGCTTCAATGATGTGTTTAAAAATGTGGTGGAAATACAATGATTTTAGTTTAATCGGCATTACGAAATTTCACTTTTCTAGTATTTGAAAAATAAAATATTGAATTTCCGTTTGGTGTGTTATAGTTTTGCTATTTCACCCTTTAAATGTCGATGGAGTCGTCATTTTAACTAGCGAAGTGCAACGGAATCTGAGCAAATAAATAAGAAGGTAAAGGTAAAACGTCAATTATTAAAGCAACGGAACGGAATCTGAGCAAAATTCCGAAATATCATCGTATTTCGAATGCTTCGGATTCCGAAAATGGGCTTAACGTGAGATACGTGACGTCAGAAGCCTCGTTCTTAGTCCAGCGATCGGGTGAAGATATCTCGTGGAACTTTTAAACAATTATTTCTTAAAGTAACGAGTCAAGAACGTTACTTCCAAAATTAATTGTTTGAAAGTTCCACGAGATATCTTCCCTCCGCGACCTTTACATGTATGTTAAAAGGTGGGGTAGCGGAGTGGTTAGCACTTTCTCCTAGCAGCCGCGTTCGATCCTTCTGCGTAGACTTCTCTCCCGATATCTTCGGTTTCCCCTTCCTATAAAAACCTACTGAGGCTAACGGTAATAGTAAATAAAGGGAGCTGATGGTTTTCTCGCATGGCATGAAGGGCACCCTCCTACAATAAGTTGCAAGCTGTAGTGGTGTATGGAGTATAAGCCTAAAGCTGATTATGATTATTGTTAAGTTCCACGATATATCGAGCTGAAACTTTCGAAATATACGGACAAAATACCGAAGAATGTGTCTGTGCAATTTCTTTTTGTGCCCGTTATGAGCCATTGTAACGGGTGGGACAATACAGTCCGCTCGTCCATTTAATTAATCAGGTGCGAGATATGTGTTACGGCCACGCCAACGGGGGGATACTTGGGGAAAGGGTTGGGACACCCGTGGCGGAAGTATGACAACCACCCGTTGTGGGATTAGTGGTTGTCCTCACACGGCCATCCACAATCTCTGCCTCCCGGACGCCTGGGATTACAGGAGTGAGCCACTACACCCGGCATGTCTGTGCAATTTATAGCTGCGCATTTGCGGGCCATTTTGAGATAATTAGAGAGAGAAGGATTATGATCCCGCGATTGAGATTATCATTCTGATATCTAATCACAATCGCTGGAAAATAATCACCAAGATTTTATCTCAACTTCCTTCCCCCTTTTCCCCACCTCCCCAATCGCCGGAATATAATCGCCAAGATTTTCTCTCTCTCCCCAATCGCCGGAATATAATCGCCAAGATTTTCTCTCTCCCCAATCGCCGGAATATAATCGCCAAGATTTTCTCTCTCTCCCCAATCGCCGGAATATAATCGCCAAGATTTTCTCTCTCTCCCCAATCGCCGGAATATAATCGCCAAGATTTTCTCTCTCCCCAATCGCCGGAATATAATCGCCAAGGTTTTCTCTCTCTCCCCAATCGCCGGAATATAATCGCCAAGATTTTCTCTCTCCCCAATCGCCGGAATATAATCGCCAAGGTTTTCTCTCTCTCCCCAATCGCTGGAATATAATCACCAAGATTTTCTCTCTCACTCCAATCGCTGGAATATAATCACCAAGATTATCGCCAAGATTTTCTCAGCGCTGTTATCTTCGTTAACCAGACTGTAACAGCAAGATTCTTCCCCCTTTCCCCTCTCACCATTCGCCAGAATTTTTCATTCTCCAGAATCTGTATTCCCCCGAGCTATACCTCATTAACCAGATTATAATCGCTATATTCTCTCTGCACGCCCACTCGCCCCTCTCCTTTAACCAGAATTCTTTAACGCTTCCATTCCCTATATCTCACCCAGCCCTCTTTGTTTACCCCGTTAATCATAATTTATAATTTAAAGAATATGATCAATAATAACAAGTTATTTAAATTTAATTAATTTTTATTTTAGAACTTTGTTTACATGTTAGTAGGTACTATCAGATATTCCATTAGATGGTTATCTTGTACATTACACAATGAAAACAAATTAAAGTAGCTAAGTTTACAGGTTAATTGATTATCTACGAGTAAATTAGTAAAATCAAGTGGTACTTCCGAGGTTGATTTAAAACAGCCAAACTAAGATTTTACTTTATGGTACGACTTAAATTGATCGGGGTACAAAAATAAACCCTGAAATGGATATATACAATTTCATTTAAAGGGTTGAAACGAACTACCTTCTGCAACTTGTATAAATAATTTAATTTAAAGTTCTAACTTACGTATTTGTAGTGTCTAACAGCAGTATCGTCTGACATACGAGTGACAGTCACAAACGTCGTCTTCTTCAGGTACAGGTGAGAAGCTTTTATCGATGACAGTAGTTGCTTTTGGCGTAGGTGGAATGTCCCATTCTTGCGAGAGATACTTTTTTCCGAGGGTGAATTATCCCTTGACGGACAGCGTTAGAATGAAATTGCGTGTTTAAGTTCTGGTGTATCTCCTGATTCCCAGTTTCCTAAGACTCCATGGCACCTGTAACATCGTAAATTATCGCCACGTTGAATATAGTAGAATCCAGCCTTCGCTAGTTTATCTTTAGTGACGTGCGGGTTTTTCCAGTGACGAAACGTTTCAAGTCGATACGCTTCATGTTCCAAAGTTGATCTAGACAAAATACGTTCTATAGTTTCAAATTATACATTCACTAAGCCTACTAAACAAAATTTTCTCAATATGGTTAAATTTCTACGCTAAAATTCTCAATATAAACGCTTTTTCAATATGCAAATTGTTTGGAAAATTGTCTAAAATATATATATATAGTTTACTACCAAATAAAAATAGTAACTTACTTTCTACGCTTATCTTACCCCTACACGACCTAATTTAGGCCTAATTTTCTGTCTAATATATAAAAGAGAACCTAAAAATTTTATTTTAAATATAATAAAATAGAAACTTACTTTTTCTCTTTGACGGTTGGAAACCCTAAGCCTATGCCGTAAAATAGTGCTCACGAAAGGCTTAAAGCGGAGAAAAAACTGCGTGACCTTCAATGACTGAAAGAAAGAACGCTATGTGGCGTGTAGATAACGAAAACTGCATCTAAGAATAGATTCCCATGAATACACTGAGGTAATAACTTAAGTACCAGTGGAAAAACCCATTGTTTGACGTCACATAATTAACCCAGTTTAATATCTAAAGTGGAACCTATAGTTTGACGTCACATAATTAACCCACGTGAATATTTTGATAACAAAACATTGTTTGGAGTCATAATTTTACCCTCTTGAATATTTGAAAAAAAAAGCAATCTCAATACAGTAAGCCTAGGACTAACTAAAGTTACTAAACTAAACTAAAATATGGTAGTGGTCTGCATAAATTATAGTAGTTATAATTATTTTTTCTCATATGTTTAACCCTAGTCCTAAATTTACCCAATGTGTAATCCGCTATGCCAAGTTTGTCTTACTCACTTCTTCTATATGATAATTATTTTATTGATTTGCCTAAAACCAAATACTGATTCATTTTTAACCCTAATTCAGATTCCTACCTGGTAAGCCTAAATTTAATATACTAAGTATATTAAAAGTTCAAATACTGTCTAATACAATAAACATTAATGAAAAATACTTTCTTTGTATGTACAATGAACGCTCCAAAAGGCTGAAAATGTAACATGGAACAAGACAGAATTTCTACTCAAACCTTTCCGAATGTAGCGTCCAATAAAACAAAGATCTCGCTAAGTCAAAGTTCAGTTTTCTTATCAATCGTACGCGCGCGCGCACGGAAAAATGAACGAGTCACGTGAGATATGGTACGTCACGGGAAAATAGGAGAAATGTTATCACTTGAGCCCTTTTATCATTATATTTATTTATCTACGGATTATTTCAAAGCTTAGATGGCGGCATGGTTCTCAATACCGTAAGCCCAAACTAAAATATGGTAATAGTATGCAATAAAGAACTCAAAACGTATTTAAAGGTATTATTATTTTCGATCGCGTTGGTTCTTTTTCCTCTGATCTCCTAGTTTCTGCTTCTGTATTTAGTATTTATAAATATTTTCCTATCCATAAACCATTTCCTAACTTATGGACTTTGTTAAGACTAAAATTTTACTTATAATAATACGCTGAAATACATTTTCCAATACGTAAAAAATTAAAGCTAGACCTAAAAACCCGTAAAGTGTAAAAAGCTAAGACTAAATTTCTAAGCCTAACCCATGAAAGTACATTTTCCATAAATCATATCCAAGAAAAAAGTCAATTCCAATTCCAATGAAAATAAGTTTATTTTATTAAAACTGCAATCTGTAAATCGTTATTTACATAAATTTGATTTTTTTGTGTTTGTTTTTTTCTACGGGAAGTCTTCTGCTTCCCCTTGACGTAGATGGTGCATTCAAAAGTAGGGCAGCCGAGATTTCGGCAACTGGAGCCTGAATAGGTGGGGTTACGTCGGCTGGAATCTGGACAGGTATGGCTTCAGCGTCTAGAATCTCAATGACTGGAGCCTGGGTGGGTGGTGCTGGGTGTGGGCGGCTGGTGCTGGAGCTTGGGCGGGTGGTACTGGGTCGTCTCCCCAGAACAGATTGAAAATTTCTTCGACTTCCTCCTCCTCTTCTTCGGTTACTCCCACAGTACGCTCTTCAATCTATCAAATGTATTAATTTCACTGAAAACACTTATCGAGTTTGGAATTTGCTTAATTTAAACTCCCACTTAATGTAAAAATCAGTTTAAAAATATTGATTAGAGAGCGGTAACAGATTAAAATATAGATTTAATTTTTAGAACTTGACCTACCTTAACGTATTTATGAGTTTGATGTCCTGGGAATACTAACATGAGCAGCCAAATGAACATCTATATGTTTTTTAACATGGTTTGACTCCATGGATCTGCAGAACCAATTCTTATATTTCTCAACAACGATTTCCAGCATGCGAAAAGAAATTTTATCATCGCGTACTTTAAACCTCAACACCTGTTTGGTTACAGACATATCGACTTCGTTTTCCATGGTCGAGACTTCTTCTTCTAAGTTAGACGTCAGAGAAAGAGATGCAGAAACTTCTTTTAACTTAATTAATCGAAGAGAGAGAGAGAATTGATAATTTTTATATGGGTTTATAGGCTTTTATACCAAAACTTGGTGTACTTGAGATGGAAGGATTTCCCAAGTTGTTAAATATGAAGTGGAGATGTTATTGGTTATATTTTTATTTATAATTTAATTATTTTATCGAACTACTTATAAAATTAATAATTTTCGATATGTGGAATGGGTATTAAGAGGATTGGAAACTTTTTTAAATAGATTTATCAAGTTATGAAATGTGTTAATAAATTAGTATAAAAACCGATACTGCCCTGCAAATTTATTCATTCTTCTAGTCTCTCTAGAAACGTAGAAACAAAACTTCAATAGTTTTCGAGAAACAAACTTGGTAAATATACTTCTCTCTCTCGCTCTCGTTCTTAAAGTGCGGTTACGCGTCTTTTTATGCTCCGCATTTTTTGAGTGATTTTCGAGAAAAAAGTATAGTGCGACCCAAATTTTGAATACTTTCCGGCTCGTGAACTTTCGCTCTACTTAACTGTGCGTTTTTTTCCCGGTTTTCTCCGGTTTTTCCGGATCCCACTACCGTTTTCCAGTTGGTGGGTCAAGTCGTATTTTCCCGCTTTTAGGTGTTTTAAGCCTAACGCGGTTTCGACTTTTGAAATATTATCTTTTTAACGCGCGCGCGCGTTAAAAAAACTTTTTCAAATCGCAATGGAATCCAGCTTCGCGCCGGGCGCTTGGCCGTCTCTTCCTTCAAACGATACTCACGAAACCGATTCTTCCATCAGAACTTCAGCCAACCTCAACCGATCTAACCATACCGAACCTCGTCTCTATTCGTCCACCCTCAACCAATCCCGTTCCACAACAACTACCAATATCCGTCGCCGTTTTACATTCCGATCATCCGCCGCGTCTTATTCGCAATCTCGCACCGGTCTCCGCGCTCAAGTTCCACTCAACCACGGACTCGTCATCGAAGCTTCAACTTTTCCCTACTCCACACAAGATTACATAAATGCCATCAAGAAAGAAGTGCCTCCTAGACAATTTCACTCATTTTCAAGAGTTCAAGGTCAGTTCCAAATCTTTTTCAACGACTCCTCCTGGGCCGCGCAACTCATATCCGCCGGCCTTTCGATGCCGGATAATGTCCTCGTGCCATGCCATCCTGTCGGGCAACCGCCTACCCGAGTCACCGTTTCGGACGTTCCTTCATACTTCGAAAACAGCCATCTACGAGAAATCATGTCCGAATATGGCCAAGTTATTGGCCCGATCAAAACTCTGCGAGCGTCATTCTCTGACCCCGATCTTCCGCCAATGCTGAGTTTTCGCCGGCAAGTGAATATGAAGTTCGCGACTTCCACAGCCCGCGACGCGCTCCCAGACCGCGTGTTCGTGGATTTGGACGATTCACCACTAACATTCTATATCTCAACCGCAATCAAATGTCACCACTGTGGCGTCTCCGGCCATGTCCGCGGGAATTGCCCTCAACTGGAATCTCCTAACCGCGAATTATCCTCCCGTCCCACTGATGATGTCGAGGGCGGAAAGAGCCCAGCACCCACCTAAAAGTTAATTTTCTAAATTTTCCTTTTTTGTTTCCTATTTGCTATTTGCTTTCCTTAGAACTCACATGTTTTTTTCTTCAAAATTTTTATTTTTAATGTTATCGGTTTTATCGCTTAACGCTCAGGGTGTCGGCACCCCAACCCCGAACACTGCTGCCCGCCTTTTTGTTCGAGATTTGGCTCCCGACATCCTCTGTTTGCAGGAAACCAATATTCACGACGCGTTTTTAAAATCTCCTCTTTGGTTCGATTGGTCTCTACAATTTATTCACCTACCATGTCCGACCCCTTCCGGTTGGGGCGTATCAATTGGTTTTTCCCCGTCTTTATTCTCAAGTATCGTTCTCAGAGACACGTTCGCCTCAAATGGCATTTACGTCAAATTGGCTCTCCCTTCCCACTCTTTCATTCACATATTAAACATTTACGTCCCCACTCGTCACGACCAAGCCGCCCTCGATTTGGTTTTGTGGATCTCAACCCATCTTGCCAACATTCCAGGCACTGATCAGGTAGTCCTAGCCGGCGATTTCAATTGCACTCTCGATCCCTCTATCGACCGTTCCGGTTGCGGAGAGCGTCGCGTCGCGTTGGTCCGCTCCTTACGCAACCTTGTCAATTCATCTAACCTTCACGATGGTTTCCGCGTTCTAGCACCATTCACGCGCTCATTTACGTGGCACTCGAGCGATGCCTCGTCTCGATACCACGCCCGTCTTGATCGGATATACTTCGACGCCCTTACCACTCTTCGTTCCGCTATTCACGTCCCGTACGGTTTCTCTGATCACGATGCTATCTTCGCGAAATTTCAAACCGCAGTCCGAGTAGGTAAGCCCCACCCTGCCTACTGGAAACTCAACGTTTCATCCCTCGAAGACGAGGCTTTCATCAACGACACGCGCAATTTCATCAGCGAACTTATCAACTCTCTCAAGGTCGGTCCCAATCCCCACGCTTTTTGCGCTTGGTGGTTTTCCACTTTTAAGCCCAGAATACGCGTTTTTGCTAAAGAATATTCGTCCGTCCGCGTCACAACTGAGCGGAGTCATTTTCGCTCACTCGAACGCGAATTAGTCATCATTTCCGATTCAAACCCCGCTCGCTCAGCTGTCTTACGCCGCGAGCTCGCCGATATCGTCGATCGCAGAGCGCGCTCAGCCCTTCTCAACTCCAGGGTATCTTTCACGCGTCACGTCGATACGCCATCAAAAGAATTTTTTCGCTGGTGCTCCCGTTCGGCGCAATCTACGACGATCGACTCGCTTTACGACGACAACGGCGATGTCGCAACGTCCCCAGCGGCCATGCACGGCATTATCACCTCTTATTACGAGGACCTTTACAGCCCTACCTATCAGCCATTCGTCGACTCACCACCCGCCCTAATCAGCGAAATTCTCGACGATTTACCCCGACTTTCGGAAGCTTCGGTCGATTCTCTCGGCCAAGCCTTACCACTCGATGAAATTACCCGCGCTCTAGGCACGCTGCCGCATGGTCGCGCCCCCGGCATGGACGGAATCCCCACGGAGTTTTACTCAAAGTTCTGGGACCTCATCGGCCCAGTTTTGTTCCAAGTTTATCGCGAACTGCTCTGTAATTCCGAAGACCGTCGTTACGCGCCTCTTTTTACAATATCGGTAGTGTGCCTGCTTCCGAAAACGGGTGATCAGCGATCTTTGCGCAACAAACGCCCCATATCGCTGCCTAACTCTGACTATAAAATCTTCTCAAAGTGTTTTTCCATCCGTTTAGGACCGATCCTCCAAGAAGTTATATCCCCGACACAATCGTGCTCCATACCAGTTCGTCGTATTTCCGATAACATCCACGTCCTACGCGATGTCATCGATTTGGCCGCCTCCAATGACGAACCATTGGCTTTGGTCAATATCGATCAGGAAAAAGCGTTCGATCGCGTCGATCACGCCTATCTCCGCCGCGTGCTCTCTACAATGGGGTTCCCTTCTTTCTTCATACACGTGATTACCACGCTTTACACGTTCGCGTTAATGACAGCCTCACAACTGCCATCCCTTTTGGACGAGGCATTCGACAATGTTGCCCCCTGTCGAGCCTACTCTACGTTCTCGCATTGGAACCTCTTCTCCGTCTTTTAGGTAGACGCCTTTCACGACCTCTCTCTCCCAAACCACATCACGATTTAACCAAATCCACCTTCGCCGACGACCTAACCGCCTTAATCAGGTCGGACCCCGAATTTGCCATCTTATGCGAATGCCTTGATGCTTATTCCCGAGTTTCAGGTGCTCGCGTCAATAACACCAAGTCCACCGGACTGTGATGCGGTTCTTGGATCGCCAGGAGCGATTCTCCACTCGGCCTAACTTTTAACTCAGACGGTTGTCGCTTTCTCGGCGTTTTTCTGGGAAATGACGCGGCATTCTTGAATCGCAACTGGACCGACCTCGAGGAAAAGCTTTCTCGAGTGTTAGCTCGGTGGCGCCCTTTAAAAGTTCACTGCTCCCTATTCGGCAGAGTTCTAATCGCCAATAGCCTTGCCGCATCCGTGCTTTGGCACCGGCTCCAAGTTCTCGAACCACCAATTTCTTTTACCCGTCGCTGCCAACGTCTCCTAACCGATTTCTTGTGGGACCGGGTGCATTGGGTCGCGCGAGACATTTGCGTCCCGCCCCGCGCGACCGGGGGTCTCGCGCTCGTCTCCTTGCCGGAAAAGGTTCTCAGTTTTCGAGTTTCGCAGTGCCTACGCCTTTTCAACTCATTCTCCATTTCCGCACCATGCGCTATAACCGCCGCATCCTTTTTTAAAACTAATTCCTTGCCTCTTTGTCTACTATCTCGATCATGTTCCCCCGTCCCGAGTCATTATTTCGCGTCACTAATTGCCTCCTGGTCAACTGTAAATTTGCGCATTAGTTTCGACGCTTGCGATCACGACGCCCTAGATCTCATTCCTATATTCAACAACCGAGCCATCCCAGCCAGCAACGGTCTTCCCTTCGATAGCGCCTTGCACTTTGGCTTTATCATTTTTAAGGACACAGTCTATCGTCGCGGTTTAGAAAGTGACTGCTTCCGCAACGGGGCTCCCGATTTCATCCCTTCCATCCGCCGGCTGTTCTGCCAGGCCCGAGGCCGTTTTATATCAGCAATTCGCACCGAATATCTCTGGGCCATTGCCCACAATCGAGTACCGGCTTTCGAGGCCACCTGGGGCGTAACTGCTCGAAATCTTCAAAATTTTCTTCCTCCCTAATTCCCAGTCCCACCTGTCTCTGAGAACGTAAATTAAACAATTAAACTACTTGTATATACGCGCTCTAATTTACTCTTTCTGATTGTAGTGATAGAAAAACCACAGTGCGCTTTGAATTTTTTATATATTCCGGTTCGTGAACTTTCACGCTTTCCAGTTTGACCTTGCTTTCCGTGTTTCGACAATTTTTCGCGGCCCCACCACCGTTTTCCGGTTGGTGGGTCAAGTTAAAAAATCTTTTATTTCGCGGGTTTTTAACCCTAACGTTTTAATCTTATTTTCTTTTAAACGCGCGTGCGCGCGCGCATTAAGAAAAAAACCATCGCCGTGGCTACGGGCTTTACGCCAAGCGCTTGGCCGTCTCTTCCAACGAACGAAAATCAAGAATGCAGCCGTCCTTCAATCACCGTTAACCGTTCCAACGAAAATAATGAAACCGACCGTTCCAGCTTCGTTTCACCCACCGCTAACCGTACCTACGAAAACCAATCACAATCTAATCGTCTTTATTCAACAACTGTCAACTCGTCTCGTCCCGCGACAAATGTTCGTCGCCGTTTCACGTTCCGTTCCTCGCCCGCCTCCTATTCGCAATCCCGCAACGGGATCCGCGCTCAACTTCCGACCAAACACGGCCTCGTCATCGACGCCTCTATCTATCCTTATTCGACTCAAGACTACATCAACATCATTAAGAAAGAAGTACCCCCTCAGCAATTTCATTCATTCTCTCGCGTTCAAGGTCAGTTTCAAATATACTTCAACGATTCGTCCTTGGCCGCGCAGCTCATTTCTGACGACCTATCGATGCCCGACAAAGTCCACGTTCCGTGCCATCCAGTCGGACAACCGCCTACCCGAGTAACTGTTTCGGACGTTCCGACCCATTTCGAAAATAACCACTTGCGCGAAATAATGTCTGAATACGGTCAAGTTGTTGGACCGATCAAGACCTTACGCACTTCTTTCACTGATCCTGATCTGCCGAGCATGCTAAGTTTTCGCCGCCAAGTCAATATGAAGTTCGCGACGTCCGCCGCCCGTGACGCACTGCCTGATCGCATATTCGTGGATTACGACGATTCTCCACTAACGTTTTTCATTTCTACATCCATCAAATGCCATGAATGCGGCGTTTCCGGCCATGTTCGCGGAAATTGCCCTCAAATCGTAAACCCAGAACTCGACAAACAACGCCCCCCGGAGGATGTGCCTCGCACAGCATTCGATGACGTAACCGCCGATTTTGACATGTCTCCGATTACGCCAGTTTTGGAGCCAGTTACCGCAACTCTTCCATCTGAATCATTAAAATTATCTTCCGAGGTTCTTCCCACCAACCCTACAAATGACCACGAATCAGAAGATCCAGCTTGGAAAATCGTCGATTCATCGAAGACTTTTCCAAAAACACAATTTTCGAAACTGCCAATCAGACAAGGCAAACGTCAATCCCTTTCTCAACAAAATCAATCTTCACCCAAAAAGTCTGCTGTGCTTCCATTCCCCACACCCGCTCCAAAGGCGAAAGCTCAGTCCGACACGTTTTCAGAGGTCAGCCATTATTCGGACATAAATTTGGACGATTTTATGGACGCCACCGACTCTTCTGCCGTCAGAGATCCCACCGCTAATCACCTGCCACAATCGGATCTCGCCGCTCTATTTGATGTCACCTACAGATCTAAAATCCCAATACTAGAACACGTCCGAACCTACACAACTAACATTCCGGCTCTCCTTAGTCAACTCGCCTCCATTCGACTACATGGACCTACTCACGCAGACAGCGCTCTTTCCAACTTCACATGTGGAGCCATCTACCAGTGGGAACGTAAGGTTGCTGCCACCCTCAAGGCCGAACGGGCGCAGCAATTTAGCAGCCAGTAATTTATTCTTAATGTGTTTCTGGTTAATTCAAATTTTATTTTTCCTTTTAAGTTCCTTTAGTAGTATTTTTGGTTCAAAATTATTATTTTTATAATGATCTCTTTTTTATCTCTCAATGCTCAGGGTATCGGGGCCCCAGTCTCGAACACGGCTGCCCGCCTTTTCGCTCGCGACTTGGCTCCCGATATCCTCTGTCTGCAAGAAACCAATATCCATGATAAGTTTCTACAGTCTCCTCTTTAGTTTGATTGATCCTTAAAATTTATTCACCTAACATGCCCGACCCCTTCCGGATCGGGTGCCTCGATTGGTTTTTCTCCCTTTTTATTTTCGCGTATCGTTCTCAGAGACACGCACGCATCTAACGGCATTTATGTGAAATTGGCCCTCCCTTCTCAATGCTTCGTACACATTTTTAACATCTATGTTCCCGCTCGCCATGACCCAGACGGCCTAGCGTTATTTTCTTGGGTTTCGACCCATTTAGCGACCATTCCCGGCTCAGACCAGATTGTCTTAGCCGGCGATTTTAATTGCACTCTCGACCCCTCTATTGATCGTACCGGTTGCGTAGAACGCCGTATAGCGTTAGCTCACTCCCTTAAAAACATCGTCTCGTCCTTTAACCTTCGTGACGGTTTCCGTATTTTTGCACCCTTCACCCGCGAATTTACCTGGAATTCTAAAGATGCCTCGTCTCGGTATCACGCCCGTCTTGACCGTATATATTTCGATACCCTTACCACCCCTCGGTCCGTCCGTCACGTCCCGTGTGGATTTTCGGACCACGACGCGGTTTTTACTCAATTCCATACCATCGCTCGAGTTGGCAAACCTCGCCCCGCATATTGGAAACTAAATGTTTCATCTCTCGAAGACGAGGCTTTTATCGCAGACACGCGTTCTTTCATTGTTGAGCTCATCCATTCGCTCAAGGCCAGTCCCGAACCACACGCTTACTGCGCTTGGTGGTTCTCCACTTTTAAACACAAATTCCGCGTCTTTGCCAAAGAATATTGGACTGCCCGTATTGCAACAGAGCGAAGTCGTTTTCGCTCTCTCGAAAATGAACTCGCTCTTTTAGCCGACTCAAATCCCACGCGTACGGCCGTTTTACGTCGTGAGCTCGCTGATCTTGTCGATCGCCGCGCGCGCTCAGCACTTCTTAACTCAAGGGTTAAATTTATCCGTCACGTCGATACGCCATCGAAAGATTTCTTCAGCTGGTGTTCCCGTTCCACGCAATCCACGACGATCGACTCCCTCTACGACGCTAACGGTGTAGTCGTGACTTCCCCACCGGCCTTACGCGACACAATTGTCTCTTTTTACACGAACCTATACAGTTCCAATGATCAGGCATTCAACACCGCACCTCCCGAACTAATCCACGAATTTTTAGATGATTTACCACACCTATCTGAAACTTCGTTCGACTCTCTCGGCCAAAATCTATCTATGGGCGAAATTACCCATGCCATGAGTGTCTTGTCACATGGTCGCGCTCCTGGCATGGATGGAATCCCGACGGAATTTTATTCCAAATTTTGGGACCTTATCGGCCCCGTTATATTTCAAGTTTATCGTGAACTTCTCAGTAATCCAGCCGCTCGTCGCTACGCACCCCAATTTACATCCTCGGTCTTGTGTTTAATTCCGAAAACGGGAGACCCACGCTCCTTGTCTAATAAACGCCCTATATCGTTGCCTAATTCCGATTATAAAATTATCTCAAAGTGTTTTTCCATCCGCCTGGGTCAGATCCTTCCCGACGTCATTTCTCCTTCACAGTCATGTTCGATTCCCGGTCGCCGCATCTCCGACAACATCCACGTCATTCGTGACGTTATCGATTTAGCCATCGCCAACGGCGAACCGCTGGCTTTGGTTAACATTGATCAAGAAAAGGCATTCGATCGTGTCGACCACGCCTATCTTAGTCACGTCCTTTCTTCCATGGGTTTTCCACCATTTTTTCTACAAATTTTTTCGTTGCTATATTTGGATCCCCGAGTCCACATTAGAGTTAATGACTGCCTCACTACCGCTGTACCTTTCGGACGTGGCATACGTCAGGGATGCCCCTGTCGAGTCTTTTATACGTTATCGCTCTAGAACCACTTCTCCGTCTTTTGGATAAACGCCTTTCTCGCCCTCTTTCTCCCAAACCCTATCATGTCTTGACTAATTCCACATTTGCCGACGACCTAACCACCATCATCAGGTCAAATCCCGAATTTATCATTCTCCGTGAATGCCTCGATGTTTATTCCCGAATTTCAGGCGCGCGCATCAACGGCACCAAGTCCGTTGGCTTGTGGTGCGGCTCGTGGATCGGGCGGAACGATTCCCCGCTAGCTCTAAATTTCAACTCGGACGGCTGTCGTTTTCTCGGCGTTTTTCTAGGTAATAATGCCGCTTTCTCGAACCGTAATTGGTCTGATCTTGAGGAAAGGCTCGCGCGCGTTCTAGCGCGATGGCGCCCATTAAAATATCACTGTTCTCTTTTCGGTCGCGTTCTTATTGCCAATAGCCTCGCCGCGTTCGTACTTTGGCACCGTCTTCAGGTCCTCGAGCCGCCCAATTCTTTCATTCGACGTTGCCAGCGCCTCTTAAACGATTTCCTGTGGGATCGGGTTCATTGGGTCCCACGCGATACTTGCACCCTGCCCCGCGCATCCGGCGGTCTCGCGCTCGTATCCTTACCGGAAAAAATCCACAGCTTTCGGGTCTCGCATGGCCTACGCCTTCTCGACTTACCTCTCATTTCCGCGCCAAGTACTACAACCGCCGCATCAATTTGCAACGTCTCCTCTTTTCCTCTTTTCCTTTTATCTCGACCTTCCTCCATCGTCCCGAGTCGCTTTTACACGTCCCTTATTGTTTCTTGGTCTAAATTCAATTTTCGCATCTGTCTCGACGCTTCTGATCACGACGCCCTTGACCTTATCCCCGTCTTTAACAACCCAACCATTCTTTCCACTAACGGGCTCCCTTTTGATCAGGCTCTTCACTCACCTCTCGTCGATGACGGGTTATTCACCATCGCGAACCTCCTCGATCCTTTTTCACTCTGGTGGCGCCCGTTTGGTGATTTCCTCCCAAACGGTGCTCGTCCTTCTCGCTTTCTCGTTCAAGCCCATGCCAACCTACGTCTCTCGCTATGCCGTACTTTTCCGGCCATTTTTGACGCACGTGGAGTTACCGAGGGTTATGTATTTGGAGAAAATGCGTCCCCGGTTTTAGCTTTACCATCTCCCTCCTCTTTTCCCCTGGTGGGAAAGGGGGTAGCTCGGGCAATTTATCAGGAAATACTTCATAGAGTGACCGTAACCCCGTTTACTTGTCATCCTCATGGAATTTTAGTCCCTTCAACGTTTCGTTTTTGGGACGTCCTTCGTGCCAGTCGCCTTTCAACTCGGTTGGCTAACGCCACGCACTGGCGTTTGTTGCACGCCGCTTTGCCAATTCCGCGTCGTTTAATCCATCTAGACCCTGACTATCCATCACAATATTGTCCTTATTGCCCTGCTATAGGTGACATTTTACATATGTATTTATCATGCCCACTCGTTATTGAAGCGCTCAAACTATATCTAATATTTTTAAAATCCTTTACTGGACACAATCATTAACCCAACGATTACTGGTTTCTTTTACCACCGAAGAAACACGCCGTTTGTAATTACGGTTTTGTAATTTTTAAAGATGCCATCTACCGTCGCGGTCTCGCGGGTGATACTCTACGTGACGGCGCCTCAGACTTTCGTCCATCTCTTAAGCGATTATTCTGTCAGGTTCGGGCCCGCTTCCTAAATAACATCCGTACGGAATATCTTTGGGCAGAGAACCATAATGCCATTCTAAAATTTGAGGCCACCTGGGGCATAACTGCCTTTAAATTAAATACATTTATTTAAAAAAAACAGTCCCAATTGATTCGTGGCTGTCTCTTTGAAATTATACATTATTTTCTTGTTTCATTTAGTAATTTAAGTGTTTGATCCGTGAATTACCTCGTTTTATTTAGCAAATGTCTAAACTTTAAAAATTGTTTTTTGTACAATATTTCTACAATTCATAATTCATCTCTATTTGAAACATGTGTGTTTTTTAGTAAGAATGCAAAGAATTATTAATTATCAAATATGTAAACTTGTCTCATTGATTAAATTGATTTAAAAACTCAAAACTCTCTCTCTCTCTCTTTCTCTCTTTTTCTCTTTTTCTCTCTCTCTCTCTTTCTCTCTTTCTCTCTTTCTCTCTTTCTCTCTTTCTCTCTTTCTCTCTCTCTTTCTCTCTCTCTTTCTCTCTTTCTCTCTTTCTCTCTTTCTCTCTTTCTCTCTTTCTCTCTCTCTTTCTCTCTCTCTTTCTCTCTTTCTTTCTCTCTTTCTCTCTCTCTTTCTCTCTCTCTCTTTCTCTCTCTCTCTTTCTCTCTCTCTTTCTCTCTTTCTCTCTCTCTTTCTCTCTCTCTTTCTCTCTTTCTCTCTCTCTTTCTCTCTCTCTTTCTCTCTTTCTTTCTCTCTTTCTCTCTCTCTTTCTCTCTCTCTCTTTCTCTCTCTCTTTCTCTCTCTCTCTTTCTCTCTCTCTTTCTCTCTCTCTTTCTCTCTTTCTCTCTCTCTTTCTCTCTCTCTTTCTCTCTTTCTTTCTCTCTTTCTCTCTCTCTTTCTCTCTCTCTGTCTCTCTCTCTTTCTCTCTCTCTTTCTCTCTTTCTCTCTTTCTCTCTCTCTCTTTCTCTCTCTCTTTCTCTCTCTCTTTCTCTCTCTCTTTCTCTCTTTCTCTCTTTCTCTCTTTCTCTCTCTCTCTTTCTCTCTTTCTCTCTTTCTCTCTTTCTCTCTTTCTCTCTTTCTCTCTTTCTCTCTTTCTCTCTTTCTCTCTTTCTCTCTTTCTCTCTTTCTCTCTTTCTCTCTTTCTCTCTTTCTCTCTTTCTCTCTTTCTCTCTTTCTCTCTTTCTCTCTTTCTCTCTCTTTCTCTCTCTCTTTCTCTCTTTCTCTCTCTCTTTCTCTCTTTCTCTCTCTCTTTCTCTCTCTCTTTCTCTCTTTCTCTCTCTTTCTCTCTCTTTCTCTCTCTTTCTCTCTCTTTCTCTCTCTTTCTCTCTCTTTCTCTCTCTCTCTCTCTCTCTCTCTCTCTCTCTCTCTCTCTCTCTCTCTCTCTCTCTCTCTCTCTCTCTCTCTCTCTCTCTCTCTCTCTCTCTCTCTCTCTCTCTCTCTCTCTCTCTCTCAGTCTGAGTTAATGTCGCTACTTTTTACTCCACTTTAATTAGTTGAGTTTCCTAGTTTTTCCAGCAGTACCGCCACTGTTTTCCTGTTTTTCGAGTGTCTAAACATTGCGTGTAGAAAGTACTGTGTTTATTTTTATTAATTTCGTGCGTTTTAATTATTAATTTGAAGTTTTTGCGTTTTCGAATTATCGCGCCGCGAACGGGCCTTGGCGCCATTTTTCGCGTCGCGTCACTATGGATAGCGGAGATAGCGTACGCGCCGGCTTTCAGCCGGGTAACGCTACGCTCTCGCCGTCCGGATTTTTTGCGTCCTACCCGCCTCCGCGCTGCTACGGCGGGCCTCCGCTGCCCGGAGTTTTCGCGTCCCAAGGCTTAGCACCGTCGTCGCCTTCACCGCATCCGCGATGTTACGGCGGTCCTCCCGTCTCTTCGCTGCCACAAACGCTGACGGCGCCATCTACGGTGCATTCTCCGTACTTCGCTACGCTTCTTGATCCGAATGCGGGTTATCCCGGAGTTTCTTCATCTACTACTCACAATTACGGCTACCAAGGTATGGATCTGAACGGAAAGACGACAACTTTTGCCTCAAGCAGCTATATCCCGACGAACCCCACTTACCTCGCTATTAAAGCGCAGAGTATTGCTAATTACCAACATGAAATCTCTCAAAAAACTACTTCTACCAACTGTTCAACCACACCCTCCCAGACTTTTGTTTTTAATACATCGCCTGCTACGTCGTCCCTTGAAATACCCGGATCGTCGACCGCTCAGTCACCTACCTCGTCGACCGCTCTTTCGCCTACCTCGTCGACCGCTCAATCGCTTACTACGTCGACCGCTCAACCACTTGCTACGTCGACCGCTCAATCGCTCGCTACGTCGACCGCTCAATCGCTCGCTACGTCGACCGCTCAACCACTTGCTACGTCGACCGCTCAATCGCTCGCTACGTCGACCGCTCAATCGCTCGCTACGTCGATCGCTCAATCGTCTGCTCCGTCGACCGCTCTATCGGCTACTACGTCGACCACTCAATCGCTTGCTACGTCGACCGCTCAATCGTCTGCTACGTCGACCGCTCTATCGGCTACTACGTCGACCACTCTATCGTCGGCTACCTCTTCCTGGGCTTCCGTAGCTTGTGGCCCAAATACCTCTACTTTCCCAAAGTCAACAAGTGGTTCTTCGCATTACGGACAAAATCTTCCTCACACTTACTCCTTCACTCGCAACTGCGTGGCTGCTAATCCTAATGAACGGGGCGTAGCGATCCGATCGACGCATCGAAACGCCACCGTGGAGGACTACTTAGTAGCTGTCGCACTCACCGTCCCTTCAAAAAATATCACCGATAGCTACCGAGCGAATGGCTTCATTTACATCTATTTCTCCGATGTTTCTTGGGCCAGACAGCTGATCGCTGATGGACTCAATTTCCGGAACACACTACTCGAGTGCCTTCCTGTTGGCATTGCGCCGAAAAAAGTTCTGTTATCGAACGTAAGTCCTCTTATAGAAGACACAATGATTACGTCCATTCTTTCTCGCTATGGTGTCGTCCAGGGAGGAGTGCGTAGCATTCCCGCGGCCGTGACCCGACCAGAATTCAAGCACATTAAGAGTGCGAGGCGAGAAGTTTCGGTTCTTTTTGAATCGGACGACGCTTTTCGCTCCCTCCCGGAATTCTTCACGGTTTTTGTTAACCAGGAAATGTTTGTCTTACCGGTTAACAATCCGACTCGCTGCGTCGCCTGTGGTGAGACCGGCCACATTAATCGTAACTGTAAACGCGCCCAAAAACCGACCACCCAATCGACCAAATCTTCGACTACGCCTAACCCCGCGGTGACTTCCTCGTCCGATTTAACTACCATGAAAGCAGTAGAGTCTTCACAAACGCCTTCGAACGTTATCGAAACCGTCCCGATTATCGTAGAGGTATCAAACCTACCTCCCAAATTGCGTGACTCTCCCCTTGATCTTACGGGAACCAAGACTACTGACCAATATCAATCGGTCTCGGGGTCCGAAGCCGACTTCGAAGACGCTAATATGGACTTTGACAACGATCCTACTGTTCAAGTCGTCAACCGCAAAAAGTCGCGCCGCTCTAGGTCGCCACCCGAGAACACTAAAAGGAAAACCCCTATGGGGCCACCCGCGAAACAACCAAAGAAGCGTTTTACAGGTGTAAAGTACCGTCACGATCCTCTAAATGACTCGTGGGCCGACCCTAAAGGTTCTTTTAAGCCGGTTTTCTCATATGATGAAGCTAAAAATTCGTGAAACGTGCTCTCGGTCAACCCGCACAGATCGCTCGCACCATCTGTGGCGAATTCGCGAGTGACGCGTCGACCATCCACTCCTTATCGCGCCAAGTGCTCGTTATCGCCTACACAGATCCAGCCATCATCGCCATCGCGTCTGACAGCCTCAGGAAAAATGAACGTAACAAATACTACCGACTATCATCAACCATCCGTCGCATTTTCCCTGACCTTTCCGACGTCGAGAGTTCTCAAGAGAAATGAACTATTTTTTTACTATTTTTCCATTTCCCAACTGTTTTATACTTGTTATGGTTTTTAAAATTTTATCTTTGAACGTTCGCGGCATGAGCCAGGCCGTAACATCTATCCGTGCTCGCGATTTTATAGGTCGCCTTAAACCAGATATAGTCTGTCTGCAAGAAACTTTTGTTTCCACCGCCTTTTCTAATTCCTATATATGGTCGCAATGGCCATATGTGTTTTACCACGCCCCCTCGCTCATGCCACGTAGCGCTGGCGTGTCAATAGCGATACACCCCTCTCTTCGCCAACACGTCAACTCTGTTGACTGTTTTCAAGATCGTTGCTTGTATATACGTTTTAATGCGGGTATTTTTAACTCTCAGAACCCGGTACATTTATTTAATACCTACATTTCCTCTTCTTGCGATGCTACCGCTATTGACACTCTTACTTACATTAAGACCATCTTAGAAAAAATCGACCCGTCTGATACAGTTAAAATATTCGGAGATTTTAATTGTTGTTTAAACCCTCTTGATCGGAAGAACTGCTCCGAATATCGTAACGCCGTTTGCGCTAATTTGAACGCTCTTGTTGGTCTTTTTGACCTCCAGGACGCGTTCAGAACGCTAAACCCCCTCACCCAGAGTTTCACTTGGCGTGCTAGAAACCACGGAAAACTTATATCCGCTCGGTTAGACCGACTTTACGTTCGGTCCTCTTTCCGCCTTAAAGCCGTTCAGCACATCTCATCGGGTTTCTCAGACCATCACGCGGTCCTGTGCCAATTTTTCGACACTTTTCCGATCCCTCGTTCTCCACCCTTTTGGCGGATGAACATTCGTTGCCTTGATGATCAGCAGTTTCTATCCGAAACTCGCGAGTTACTCAAAACCCTTATTGACGCCAAGCCACCAATGAGGACTTGGACCTCTTGGTGGTTTGACGTCATGAAACCCGAATTAAAGTCTTCCTCGATGATTTTTTGGCACCGTCGTCACTTCCGCGACACGGCTACAATCAGCTATCACGAAGCTATGGTCACTGCCCACCCTCCTGGTTCTCCCGAGCACCACCAGCACGCCGAAAATCTTAAAAGTCTTTTACTCGACCGCTCTGTGGACTCTCTCGTTCGCGCGCGAGAATCGTTTTATAAGTGCGTCGACACTCCGTCGAGAGATTTTTACAAGCTCGAAAAAAAGGCCGTGGCCTCCAACATCATTCCAGCGGTTTACGACTCACAAGGAGTTACCGTCTCAGACCCTGATTCCATTCGCGAAGTGGTAGTTGACTACTACAGCGACCTATACTCGAAATCCACCAATATAAACCAGTCTAATATCTCCGATTTCTTGCCCGATGATCTTCCCAAACTTGATAACCAGAATGCGGCGCGTGTTTCTGGTCTTTTTCACCTCTCGGAAACTACGGCAGCGCTAAAAGGGTTATCTCGCGGTAGGGCCTGCGGCCTCGATGGTTTACCCGTTGAATTTTATTTAGCTTTCTGGAACATCCTTGGGCCTGTTTTGGTTGACGCTTTTAACGGCCTTTTGACCTCCCCCGCGTACTGGAAGAAATTCTGTTGTTCGATCGTGTCTCTTCTTCCAAAAACCGGGGACTTAATTAACTTGGCTAATTGGCGTCCTATCTCCCTGACGAACTCCGACTACAAGCTTTACTCGAGAGTGTTGGCCAACCGCTTGAACTGCGTGATTGGCGCGCTTATTCACCCTTCCCAGACTTATTCGATTCCTGGGAGATGCATTTACCACTCGCTCTCCGTTTTGCGTGACCTAATAACCATCGCAAACTCTGGCAATCGTCAATATTGACTTTTGCAAGGCATTTGATCGCGTAGACCACGTCTATCTTTATGATGTACTCAGTCGTTTCGGGATTCCGACCGATTTTCTTAATTTCTTGCGCGTTGTCTACACGGACCCGATTTTTCGCGTACGCGTGAACAACACAATCACTCGCGAGATCCCTTTCGCGAGTGGTATTAGGCAAGGGTGTCCTCTTTCTGGGCTTCTTTACGTCCTAGCCTTTGAACCTCTTTTACACTCACTGCGTAAGACCATTAAACGCCCCTTTGATACCTCCCACCTTAGTATCGTCAATGCTACATTCGCCGATGATCTAAACGGTTTTCTTAGAGATCCCTCGGAATTTGCCGTATTCGACCGTTGCCTCGCTGATTTTTCCCTAGTTTCTGGTGCTATCGTAAATCACGATAAGTCTTTCGTTCTTTGGTGTGGTGAATGGCGCTCCAACCCGCCACCGATCCGCATACCATACCCCGCAAATAACGACGGTGCAAAATTTCTTGGTGTATACCTAGGAAATACCCCCGTTTACGAGCAGCGAAATTGGCCAGAGCTCTCCACGCGGCTTTCCAGGGTGCTGGGACGCTGGTTTCATTACAGACACCTATGTTCTCTTAAAGGCCGAATATTACTAATCAATCAGCTAGCCGCTTCTACCTTATGGCACAGACTAAAAGTCTTAAATCCGCCAATCTCATTCGTTCGTGAATGGCAGGCGTCTCTGATAAATTTCCTTTGGTCGGGAGTTCACTGGGTGCCGGCACACTACCTGTATCCCTCCACTCTAGCGGGCGGTCTAAGTCTCGTCAACATCGAACTCAAAATTAGAGCCTTTAGAATACAGTCGCTCGCGCTATATTTGTCATCCCCAGAACGCGAAACTCCAAATATAATCTGCACTAACGCCATCTTTAATACTTTTTTTCCTCGCTTTTCCTCTCCGGAGGCAATTTTAACTGACCAAACCAGCAAACACGCCAAAATTCCATTTTATTCATCAGCGCTATCTTCTTGGTTCGGAATGCCCTTAACACTCCAACCAACACTCACCTCTCGGCAACTGTTCCTTAAGATTCTACCAGCAACCACCATCTTTGAAACTTCGCGTTTGTACTACTCAAAGTGGTACTTTCCGAGCTGTACTCGGAACTTCAAACGATATCTTTAGCCACTAACACCTTCGACGAGTATGTGCACCGACTCCATCGCCAAATAATAAATCGACTAATTGCGAGATATAGGGCCAATAGTCAGTCAGCTGCCACTTCCGGGAACCTAAATCGTCTACGAGAGCAGTGGGGTGTCGTTAATGAACCTAACTGGTAGCAATGTACAAACTGTAAATATATCTATCTCTATCTATCTTTGTAAATATTATATTATATTTATAGTGCTTTAAAATTTGATTTTTGATTTATGTTTAGCTTTTTTTTGTAAACCGACTTTAATTTCTAATTAAGCTGTATTCTCTGCAATAAAGCTAGTATTTTTGAAAACAAAAAACTCTCTCTCTCTCTCTCTCTCTCTCTCTCTCTCTCTCTCTCTCTCTCTCTCTCTCTCTCTCTCTCTCTCTCTCTCTCTCTCTCTCTCTCTCTCTCTCTCTCTCTCTCTCTCTCTCTCTCTCTCTCTCTCTCTCTCTCTCTCTCTCTCTCTCTCTCTCTCTCTCTCTCTCTCTCTCTCTCTCTCTCTCTCTCTCTCTCTCTCTCTCTCTCTCTCTCTCTCTCTCTCTCTCTCTCTCTCTCTCTCTCTCTCTCTCTCTCTCTCTCTCTCTCTCTCTCTCTCTCTCTCTCTCTCTCTCTCTCTCTCTCTCTCTCTCTCTCTCTCTCTCTCTCTCTCTCTCTCTCTCTCTCTCTCTCTCTCTCTCTCTCTCTCTCTCTCTCTCTCTCTCTCTCTCTCTCTCTCTCTCTCTCTCTCTCTCTCTCTCTCTCTCTCTCTCTCTCTCTCTCTCTCTCTCTCTCTCTCTCTCTCTCTCTCTCTCTCTCTCTCTCTCTCTCTCTCTCTCTCTCTCTCTCTCTCTCTCTCTCTCTCTCTCTCTCTCTCTCTCTCTCTCTCTCTCTCTCTCTCTCTCTCTCTCTCTCTCTCTCTCTCTCTCTCTCTCTCTCTCTCTCTCTCTCTCTCTCTCTCTCTCTCTCTCTCTCTCTCTCTCTCTCTCTCTCTCTCTCTCTCTCTCTCTCTCTCTCTCTCTCTCTCTCTCTCTCTCTCTCTCTCTCTCTCTCTCTCTCTCTCTCTCTCTCTCTCTCTCTCTCTCTCTCTCTCTCTCTCTCTCTCTCTCTCTCTCTCTCTCTCTCTCTCTCTCTCTCTCTCTCTCTCTCTCTCTCTCTCTCTCTCTCTCTCTCTCTCTCTCTCTCTCTCTCTCTCTCTCTCTCTCTCTCTCTCTCTCTCTCTCTCTCTCTCTCTCTCTCTCTCTCTCTCTCTCTCTCTCTCTCTCTCTCTCTTGCTTTTGTTGAAAAAGTTTTCCCAAAAGAACCGATATTTTCGGTTTTTCAACCGTTTTTCGGTTTTCGGTTTTTCCGCCAAAAAGTCGATTTTCGGCTTTTTAGGCTTCGTAGCTTTTGAAAGTTTTTAATTTCGCGCGCGCGCGCGCGCGGGATTTTCTTACTTTCAAATCTCGCGCTTCGGCTCTAAGCCTAACGTCGAGATGTCTTCCAACTCGCAACTTTATAACCCTACTCGTCCAAATAAATCAACCAGACCATCGTATTCCGGTGTAACTACCAGAAATTTCAACCAACAACCCAACTTGAACCACGCTCGCCAGACCCATCCAAGAAATCCTACCGATCCAGACCACACGATCCCGGCCAACTCAATAAGAAAATCACCGCCTCGCACGGGATTCTTATTGACTCGTCGATATATCCGTACTCGAACAAAGAATTCATGGATGCTTTAAAAATCGCTACTAATCCGGCCCAAATCCATTCGATTGGAAGGGTACAAGGTACTTTTCAATTATTCTTCTCAAACCCGTCCTGGGCCACTGATCTGATCACCAATGGCCTTCCCATGCATGACAAAACACTCGTCCAGTGCCATCCAATTGGAATTCCGCCGACTCGTGTAGTCGTGTCCGACGTTCCTTCTCATTTCGAGAACGCCGACCTCAGAGATCTAATGTCAGCTTATGGTACCGTTGTAGGCCCAATAAAAACTCTCCGGGCCTCTTTCGCCGATCCGGATTTTCCCGCCTTGCAAAGTTTTCGCAGGCAGGTTATGATGAAATTTCCAACCTCTAAAGCCCGAGAAAATCTACCCGAAAGAGTTTTTACGGACCTTGATGACGTTCCCTATACGTTTTTTGTTTCTACCGAAATAAAATGCCACAACTGCCAGGAACCGGGTCACACACGCGACCAGTGTCCGCGACGCATCCGTAACCCGGAAACAGAAGAAACCGTTCCTAAAACTGTGGAAATCGTAAAAGAGTCATCGAAGGATGTTCCGATGACTGACCCAAGTGATTTGGAATCTCCCTTTCCTGAACTCGATATGACCCCTATCATACCGGTCTCCGAAAATAACGAAGATAACATGAGCGTCTTCAAAACTCCTATCAGCTCTCCAGCTAAAACACACCCTCCAGGTTTTACCGTGCTCAATAAGAATAAACGTCAATTGCCTCAACCGGAATTGTCCGGTCCTCCGAACAAAGTTTCCGTAGTACAGCGCGATCCCCCGAAAGCGATGTCGCAAAAATCTGCGTCATCTTACTCCAGCGTGGCCTCCCAGAATGACTTAGAAGACTTCCTCGACTCTGACTCCAATCAACTTAATCAAGACTCTGCTCCACTATCCGACTCATCCCTCGTTAGCCTGTTTGACAGCATGTACCGATCAAAAATTCCAATTCTTGAACACGTAAGACAGCATACCAACTCTCCAGCTGCTCTCCTAAAACAACTAAATGACATCAGGAAGAATGACACAGCCTTTCGAAAAAGTCCCCTGTCCCGAATGTCAAAACAAGCTGTGTATCAGTGGGAAAGACGAATTCTCAGGGAGCTCCAGAACGAATCGGGATCGTCGAAGTAATTTCTTGGACTTTTTATGTATTTTTGGTTAAATCTTTGTTTCCTTGCCCTCTCTAAATTTAATTTCGGTTCTCGATTTGTTACGCGCTTTTTATTTTTATTTTCATTTTTCATTTTTATTATAATGTTTTCCATTTATTCTTTAAATGTGAGGGGTATAGGCACCCCCGAGACCAATACCCCCGCCCGCCTTTTTATACAAAATTCTTCCCCCGATATAGTCTGTTTCCAAGAAACTAACGTTACGAGCGGTTTTGGTGCGTCTTACCTCTGGAAACACTGGCCGTATTCTTTCGACCACGCTTTCGCTTCTAATTCTGGGTCAGGTGTTTCCATCGGTATTAAGCCTCATTATCGCTCTTTCGTTCGTGACGTCAAAATTTATTTGAGTAATTTAGTATATATTCGATTTGAATTTTCCCCTCAAAATTTTACTCATTTAGTTTCTGTTTATATTCCGTCTAACGACGATCAAGCCGCGTTAGACGTTTTAAAACATTTATCCAATATAATAGAATCTCTACCTGCCGGTGAATCCTTTATTTTGAACGGCGATTTTAATTGTACCCTCGATGAAGCCCTCGATCGTCGAGATTGCGTTAATCGTCGCGTAAACGTCTCGCAGTCCCTCCGTTCTCTAGTCAATGGCCAGGATTTGCAAGATGCCTTTCGAATTTTCCAACCTTACACCCGTTCTTATACTTGGTCTTCCGTCCCTCAGCGTGGTCGTATCTTTCGGGCACGCTTGGACCGTGTTTACGTTGATAGCGCTACTGTAGTCAAAGCCTGTACTCATGGGGTTTGTCCCTTTTCGGATCACTGTCCGGTAGTTCTGCGTCTCGCGAGTCCCTTTGCGAAAGTCCGCCCAAAACCGGCTTATTGGAAATTAGACGTCAAAGCTCTTGACGACCCTGACTTCGTTAGCGACGTGAAACAGTTTATACGTGAATCTATCAGTGAACAAGTCTTGAACTCCACCGACCGCTCGTGGTCGTGTTGGTGGTTCAATGTATTTAAACCTAAAGCCCGTGCAATTTGCCGTGACTTCTGTAACTATCAATCTAACCTAGAACGCTGTCGCCTCCGCGACTTACAGCGTGAAGTTCACGCTTTAAATGACCCTGAAAGCCCTGACGCTCAAGAACTTCGATCCCAATTAAATGACAGTCTAAATAAACGCGCGAAGGATGCTCTTTTGAAGTCTCGTATGGCTTACGTAGCCAATGTTGATAGTCCCTCCGCCGAATTTTTCCGTTGGACTTCTCGCGTTTCTGCCGTGAAACCAATGGAAAACGTTTTTAATTCAAACGGTGACTTAATATCCGACCCTATGCGAGTTCGCGATACCGTTATTAACTTCTATTCTGACCTTTATTCTAATCCAAATTCTGAAACGACTCCTTCCGCTCTACCCCCTTTTCTTCAAAATTTGCCTCAGCTTTCTACAGACTCCTCCAACAAGCTTAAAAATCCTTATTTTTTTTCCGAATTTACCGCGGCGCTCAAATCCATGTCTCGGGGTCGCTCCCCGGGTCTGGATGGCCTTCCAGTTGAATTCTACACTACCTTCTGGGATGACTTAGGTCACGCTCTTTTCCAAGTTTACCGCGAGTTACTTCTCGACTTGAATAATTCTTCTTTCTCCTCCGCCTTCTCAAAGTCCGTCATGTGTCTGTTACCAAAGAAAGGTGACCCTCGAGATCTTCGAAACTGGCGCCCCCTTTCTTTGACTAACGTTGATTACAAAATTTTTGCCAAAGTTCTCGCTCTTCGTCTTAATCCTGTTCTCTCCGATATCATTTCTCCATCTCAATCCTATTCGGTCCCTTCTCGTACTATTTTTGACAATTTAAGCGTTCTTCGAGATCTCATAGATCTCGCTGACGCCAAAAATGAACCCCTAGCTTTCGTTAACGTAGACTTTGAAAAAGCCTTTGACTCTATTTACCATGATTTTCTATTTAAGGTCCTTTGCGCTTTCGGCTTTCCCCCTGAATTTTCTGGTCCTCTCGCTATGCTTTATACAAATTCGTCTTTTCATATTAAAATTAACAATTCTCTCTCCCCTTCCGTTAATTTTGACCGCGGCATTCGCCAAGGTTGTCCTCTTTCCGGCGCTTTATTCTCTATCGCTATTGAACCCCTCCTTCGCCTTCTCGATACGGAACTATCTCGCCCTCATGAGATGGTCCCTCACCGACGTCTTTCCAACGAGACGTACGCGGACGATCTCACTGCCCTCGTTCGTGATGACTCGGAATTCCCTATTCTAAGAACTTGCCTCGACACTTTCTCCGTTCTCTCTGGAGCCCGGGTTAATAACCTGAAATCTGTCGGCCTGTGGTGTGGCACTTGGCGCGGTCGCGTTGACTCTCCCCTAGGTTTCAACTGGTCATCCGATGGCTGTAAATTACTAGGGGTCCATCTTGGTAACAGCCAAACTGTCATTAATAAAAACTGGACTGATCTCGAAGAGAATTTCCTTCGTGTTCTCGCGCGTTGGAGTCCCATAAAACCTCACTGTTCTTTGTATGGCCGAGTCAACATTGCCAATCAGTTGGCGGCTAGTGTCCTATGGCACAAACTT